>NC_136527.1:37964007-38126507 GCF_053919585.1 Euprymna scolopes
TCCAGAGGTGTAGATGAATATTATTATCTTTTCTATTAAGTTTTATTTAATATATATTCTTCAGTAATACTACAGAGGTCAAGATGAATATTATTATCTTTTCTATTAAGTTTTATTTAATATATATTCTTCAGTAATACTACAGAGGTCAAGATGAATATTATTATCTTTTCTATTAAGTTTTATTTAATATATATTCTTCAGTAATACTACAGAGGTCAAGATGAGTATTATTATCTTTTCTATTAAGGTTTATTTAATATATATTCTTCAGTAATACTACAGAGGTCAAAATGAATATTATTATTTTTCTATTAAGTTTTATTTAATATATATTCTTCAGTAATACTACGGAGGTTAAGATGAATATTATTAACTTTTCTATTAAGTTTAATTAATATATATTCTTCAGTAATACTACAGAGGTCAAAATGAATAATATTATTTTTTCTATTAAGTTTTATTTAATATATGTTCTTCAGTAATACTACAGAGGTTAGGATGAATATTATTATTTTTTCTATTAAGTTTTATTCAATATATATTCTTCAGTAATACTACAGAGGTCAAGATGAATATTGTTATAATTTCTATTAAGTTTTATTTAATATATATTCTTCAGTAATACTACAGAGGTCAAGATGAATAATATTATTTTTTCTATTAAGTTTTATTTAATATATATTCTTCAGTAATACTACAGAGGTCAAGATGAATATTATTATCTTTTCTATTAAGTTTTATTTAATATATATTCTTCAGTAATACTACAGAGGTCAAGATGAATATTATTATCTTTTCTATTAGGTGTTATTTAATATATATTCTTCAGTAATACTACAGAGGTCAAGATGAATATTATTATCTTTTCTATTAAGTTTTATTTAATATATATTCTTCAGTAATACTACAGAGGTTAAGATGAATATTATTATCTGTTCTATTAAGTTTTATTTAATATATATTCTTCAGTAATACTACAGAGGTTAAAATGAATATTATTGACTTTTCTATTAAGTTTTATTTAATATATATTCTTCAGTAATACTACAGAGGTCAAGATGAATATTATTATCTTTTCTATTAAGTTTTATTTAATATATGTTCTTCAGTAATACTACAGAGGTTGAGATGAATACTATTATCTTTTCTATTAAGTTTTATTTAATATATATTCTTCAGTAATACTACAGAGGTCAAGATGAATATTATTATCTTTTCTATTAAGTTTTATTTAATATATATTCTTCAGTAATACTACAGAGGTGTAGATGAATATTTTTATCTTTTCTATTAAGTTTTATTTAATATATATTCTTCAGTAATACTACAGAGGTCAAGATGAATAATATTATTTTTTCTATTAAGTTTTGTTTAATATCTGTTCTTCAGTAATACTACAGAGGTTAGGATGAATATTATTATCTTTTCTATTAAGTTTTATTTAATATATATTCTTCAGTAATACTACAGAGGTCAAGATGAATATTATTATCTTTTCTATTAGGTGTTATTTAATATATATTCTTCAGTAATACTACAGAGGTCAAGATGAATATTATTATCTTTTCTATTAAGTTTTATTTAATATATATTCTTCAGTAATACTACAGAGGTTAAGATGAATATTATTATCTGTTCTATTAAGTTTTATTTAATATATATTCTTCAGTAATACTACAGAGGTTAAAATGAATATTATTGACTTTTCTATTAAGTTTTATTTAATATATATTCTTCAGTAATACTACAGAGGTCAAGATGAATATTATTATCTTTTCTATTAAGTTTTATTTTATATATATTCTTCAGTAATACTACAGAGGTTGAGATGAATATTATTATCTTTTCTATTAAGTTTTATTTAATATATATTCTTCAGTAATACTCCAGAGGTGTAGATGAATATTATTATCTTTTCTATTAAGTTTTATTTAATATATATTCTTCAGTAATACTACAGAGGTCAAGATGAGTATTATTATCTTTTCTATTAAGTTTTATTTAATATATATTCTTCAGTAATACTACAGAGGTCAAAATGAATATTATTATATTTTCTATTAAGTTTTATTTAATATATATTCTTCAGTAATATTACAGAGGTCAAGATGAATATTATTATCTTTTCTATTAAGTTTTATTTAATATATATTCTTCAGTAATACTACAGAGGTTAAAATGAATATTATTATTTTTCTATTAAGTTTTATTTAATATATATTCTTCAGTAATACTACAGAGGTCAAGATGAATATTTTTATCTTTTCTCGCAAATTAAAACAAGAATGGAGTGAGTAAAATAAAATATTTGGTTCTCTATAAGATTGTATTAAGTTTACATAATTTTTATATGTATGCATGTATGTAGGATAGCTGGCTTTTGAAGATATTAGCTGCAGCAGACCTTAAAGCATGTATGCAAATTAGCAAATTTGCACGAGATTGCATCAGAAGGAGAGAAAAATACGCTTTGTTATCATTAAAAAAGATTGGTGTCGCTTTTAAGGCAAAGCTAATAAAAATGATTTGTTCTCAATGGCCTTTTAGCCTGTTTTTCAGAGACTACATTTCAATTTTTTGTTCTCTCTCAGTGGAGGAGAAATCCTTCACGACAGAGATATTTTCCCCCTTTTCTCCACGGTAAAAAAAGCGACCCTGGTGTCTAAATCGGTCCCGTTGGGAGGCATTGTAAATAGGTACTATATTTAATGTAACAAAGTTTTTATATTACAAAAGTAACTGAGAAAAGTAACAAAATTCCCTGGACATCTCTCCTCTAATTTATTATAAAATGTCCTGGAAATGACTCTTCTGATTATTATAAGATGCACTGGAAAATGTCGCTGCTGATTATTCTTTGTTGGTTTGTTTACGTGTCCCCACGAGGGCAGAATTAGACATGAGGTCGGTTTCAAATTTTGGGAGAAACTAGCTCCTCAAAAGGGGCACTCTGGTCAGTAACAAAAATAAAATTGTATCAGAAATTAAGGATTTCTCCTCCATTAACCGAGACCAGAAAAAAAGGGGGGGGTAAAGTCACTGGAATGCTGAGACTGATACTACACTCATAAATTCATGTTGAAGTAATGGTTGCCTAATACTTAACCGTGTTAATATTTTTTAAGTATTAATTTCGAAAACCCGTTGAAAAAGTTTATGATTTAAACATTACTTTATTCCCTGTATATTTTTACAGTGGGGTGGGGGATACGAAATCAGTCGTGGAAATGGCTGACACCATTTACGCATTAAACATTATTTTATTTCATCTATATTCTAACAGGTGAGTGGGGGGATAGGAAATCAGTCCCGGAAATGGCTACAACCATTTACGTTTTAGACATTACTTTATTTAATGTATATTTTTACAGTGGGGTTAGGATATGAAGTCAGTCCCGGAAATGGCTGAAAAAGTTTACGATTTAGACATTACATTTCATCGTTTTTCATAATTTTTGGATATGTTATTAATTTCGACAATAATTTTTCATAATTTTATCCTAACCCACATTATCATTCCCTCTCCTTACTAAAATAATGACTGATGTATTGCCTGGGCTGATTATTTAATTACAAACACACCAATAAATTCCAGGTATTCTCATAGTATATATATTCCACCTATCTTATCCAATCCCGGGTGACGCTGTGTATTCTTCTAATATATATCTTCCACCTATCTCATTTGATCCCAGGCTATGCTGTGTATTCTGATATTATATGTTTTCCACCTATCTCATTCAATCTTGTACGACACTGGGTATTCTGCTAGTACATATTTGCACTTTTTTCATACAATCCCAAGACTGACTTCATATCCGCCACATCACTGTTAAAAATATCTATGAAATAAAGTAATGTTTTAATCATAAACTGTTTAAGCCATTTCCTAGACTGACCTTATATCCCAAACCCACTGTTAAAAATATACATGAAATAAAGTAATGTTTAAGACGTAATCGGTTTATTGGAGAGGGACCTATCAGTGGCATCCATGCGTCTGTGCATCCGTTAGTCTCAAAAATGCCAAAATGACACATTTGCCCCATAACCTTTAATCCATGCATTAGATTTTTTGAACCTTCGCCAAAATGTGGAACCCATTGTTCTTAATATAAATCCAGTATAGGTGACCCTGGCAAAAATTTGGTTTGTGTCCCCCGGGACTTTTAGTGCTAAAAACGCCTCTTTTTGTGGCTCTTTTTTCATATTTTTTACCAAAAACTTAATGTCTTACTATATTTGTTTGTTTTTTTTTTCACGGTGGTTGTTAAGTGTTGAGACATTATGTTGAACAAAGATGGCGGCAAAGAAACAGTGTAGTACGATTCTGAGTGTAATTACCAGTAACAAAGATGTCGGCGAACTGATTGAATCCAAAATTCAACAATTTTTATAGTAACTTTAGAAGCTTTTCATTGGTTACTCACCATGACTTGTGGTTATAAAAACGATCGTCAAAACAATTGGTTTCATCTCCCCCATCCGGAGTCAAAAACATTTCACACACACCCTTTATGGATATAATAAAAAAATCCTTTCGGATTCAATTTTTGTTTGACTTGAGAAAAGGAAAGAAAAAATAAATAAAAAGAAAAATAAACAAAACTGAACAAATAAAAACAAACCAATAAAATAATTTTATTTTGTTTTGGGGGACTTTGTCTTTATTCTCATTGGTCAAAAAAAATTATTAATATATTGGTATAATGTGTGTAAAATGAATTATTAATATATTGGTATAATGTGTGTAAAATGAATTATTAATATATTGGTATAATGTGTGTAAAAAAGAATTATTAATATATTGGTATAATGTGTGCAAAAAGAATTAATATATTGGTATAATGTGTGCAAACAGAATTATTAATATATTGGTATAATGTGTGCGAACAGAATTATTAATATATTGGTATAATGTGTGCAAACAGAATTATTAATATATTGGTATAATGTTTGCAAACAGAATTATTAATATATTGGTATAATGTGTGCAAAAGGAATTATTAATATATTGGTATAATGTGTGCAAAAAGCAGCCATGTTTTTGTAAATCACATTAACTTTTTTTATAAATATAAAAATACACACTTTTTAAATATATATACAAACATACAAAGAGAATCCTATTCAAATATATATAAACATTCAATAAAAAAAAATTCACAAATATACATTAAAAAAAATTTTTTTCACAAAAACTGCCAACATTATGCTAGATATTAGTTGGTTAATTTGGTTAGTGAGATAGAAATGGTCGCAGTTTAACCCCGTGTCTGGGGAATTTACAATTTATTTATTTTTTGTAGGGGGGAGCGGTGATCTCGACTGTTCATGCTTCTCTTTTTTGGGTTTCTGAAAAGAGATTTATTCATAATTAGATTCCAAAAAGTCCGGTTATAAAATGTCTTAATTTTATTCTTTTTATAGGTTTAGTGAAAATGTCGGCTATATTATTCTCAGATGTCACATAACTAAGAGTAATAATTTTTTTACTTATTTCATTCCTTATGAAATGATATCTTATATAAATATGCTTTGACCTTCGATAAATCATAGAATTATTCGCTAATAAGATACTGGTCTGGTTGTCATAATGGATTACTATAGGTTTTCTACTTAGATCTGGTTTTAAAATAAATTTTAGAAGGCCATTTAAAATATTTTTGTTAATTTTTTCTTCACATCTTTTAAAGTGTTGTCACAGATTGAGGCGAGTAACCAAAACAAAACAAAATCAACAACTCATTACCTACATTTTTGGCATACATTCACGCGTCTACGGGACGTTGCTTGAATTTCTGTTCTTTTAAATAATTATGGAGTGTTAAATTCCAATTGTGAGCACTTTGTTTTAGTCCATATAACGATTTATTCAATTTCCATACACAATTTTTATTTTTCATTTTAAATCCCTCTGGAGGGTAAATATAGATTTCGTAGTCAATCAGAGCCTTTAAATAAGCATTTTTTTTTTACATCCATTTGGTGTATTTTTAAATTATACTGTCGGTAAGTTGTAATAACATTCTAATTGTCATTAAATTTGTCGTTGGTTAAAATGTTGCAAAATATTCCACTCCAGATATTTGTGAAAAACCTTTTGCAACAAATCTTGCTTTAAAATTTTCACTGCCAGAAGTTAAGATTTTTTTTTGAAAAAACCCAGCATGAAGAAATTGTATTATTATCTGTTGGTTTTGCCACTATTTCATATGTGTTATTATAAATTTCTGGTGCGCTTTTCAATGAGTAACAGTAATCCACTGTGTAATCTTGTATCTTTTAAATTTTTAGAAGTCTGGCCTTTTTCGCTCACTTATCAGGTATCAACGTGTCTGGTTAATATTTTCGTCAGTAGTTCTTCTGTAATTGTCGTCATTAATATTTTCATTGTGATTGATTAAGATGCTAGGTAATATTTCTTCGTTTTTCATCCACTGGATCGCCATTTTTTAAATTCAATGAATCACTGAATTTTACACATCTAACCCTTTTTATGGCATTTTGGGTTGGAAAGTAGATTAAATATGCTGGACTGCTTTTATCGTAACCTACGAAATATCTTTTTCGCTTTTAATATTTAGTTTAATGGTATTTTCTATAAATGCAAAAAATCTGAACCAAATATATGCATTCAGCTCATTTTGGGTTTTACACTGCAAAACGCTTCATACGGTGTATTGTCTAATCTTCTATTGAACAGTCTATTTCTAATATATGCTGCTCCGTATGTCCATAAAGTATGCGCTAATTCTGATTCGATAAGTAGTCATCTTGTCATCTCAAAAAGGGTTCGCCATCATCAATAAAGTTCAAAACATACCTTAGATTATTTCACCCCATCGGGCTGATTGGATCTGCCAAGTCACAATGCACAAGTGAGAGAATTTTCATAGCTTTTTTATCTGCCGTTTGGCTTATATCTTTTGTCATTTTCCACTGTGCACACACATCATTAGGAGATCGTCTGAAGGTATTATTTTCATACCTTCGACTACATTTGGTAATTTTTTAATATCAGCTGTATTGCAGTATCCTAGAATTTTATGCCAGGTTTCCAAGTCGTGACAGGCAGTTTTTGAGGGAACCATACGTTTTTAATAATATAGTTGGCCATTTTCTTTAATGTCAAATACAGTTCCATTAGGGTATATCCATTTTGAGTTGTTTTGTCCAAACTTTATATTTGCCCCTTGTTTAATGGTAGCCTGAATGGAAAATATGTAGATATGATATTGCTTAAATGTAGGTATGAACAGAGCATTTTTTAGAATACAGTTACAGATTTCGCATTTATTTATTATTTTTGAGGATATTTTAGCATCACCTCTTTTCAAGACTATATCATTTATTTGACTACAGTCGGCAAGTTCGAAAAAATGACTTTGTGGATTAAAGGTTGAATCAAAATTAATAAAACCAGATTCCTTGGTGATAACATGTGCTGTAGCACCACAAGTCTACAAGTAGATTTTTACCGTTTGTGGTATTGTCAAAGTTACATGTGAATAGAAATGTATGTTCTTCCTCAAAATTCTCAATGTTTTTTACGGAGTCCATTTTAGAGCGTTTGTATCAACATTGGAAACTTTTGTGATGTGGTCGTCCACCATTATAGCAGATAATTTTATTGTTTTTCTTGGGATAATTACTTTTGGGGAAAATGTTATAGTGAGTTGCGTAATTTGGTAGTGTATGTTTTCGAGAAGCATTTTTGAACTTCATAATATTGCTGGAGATATTATTGTCCACGAGCATTCGATTAGTCTCTTTGTAACTGCGCAAAGCCACTTTAAATTCACTGAAATATATGGGTCTCTTTTTGCGTTATAACAGTTGTAAATGGTTTAAAATCGGCTGGAAGTCCCTTGAGGGTCATTGATATAAACAAGCTATCGCTTATTATTTCACCTGAGAGTTTTAAGGCATTGGCGGTTGTTTCTGCCCTTATAACGTAATCGGTAATAGTTCCATCCTCGTTACATTTCAGAAACGTTAGTTCTGTATATAGTGATATAATTTTCGTTTCTTTTTTGATAAATAATGTCCTCTTAATATGTTCAATGCTTTCCGTCAATCATCCAAGGCATCTCTTATAATCAGAGACAGACTTCTATCGTCTACGCATTGAATCAGTTCTGCAAAAACAGTTGCGTTCTTTTCAAGAAATTCGGGGTCGTTAGGATTCTGTGTTGCTTATGTAGTTTCCGAATCCTTACATACCCCAGAAAATTTACCTGCCACAATTCGAATTTAGATTCCGAACAATCAAAGACGATAACTAAGCACAAAACCTGTTAAGTGTTGAGAAATTATGTTGAACAGAGATAGCGACGATTGAATCCAAAATTCGACAAATTTTTATAGTAACTTTAGAAGCTTTTCATTGGTTGCTCATCATGACTTGTGGTTATAAAAAAGATCATCGAAATCATTGGTTTCATCTCCTTCACCCGGAGTAAAAAAAACATTTCACAGCGGTCAAATCAAATTTACATGTGTTAAGGCCTAAATGTGCACGGTTATCCCTTTACACTGGGATGCGGCGTCCCCAGGGACTCAAAAGAAGTCAAAAATGCCCCAAATGACACTTTTTGCCCAATAGCGTTTGATCCATCCATTAGATTTTCCTGAAACTTGGCCAAAATGTGGAAGATATTGTTCTTAATATGAATTAATTATGAATGACCCTGGCAAAATTCTGGTTTGCATTCCTCTGGGATTTTTAGGGCTAAAAATTCCTTTTTGGAGCTCTTTCTTCATATTACTCAAGAACTTGATATGTACAGCTATATAGTAGTTTTCCATGGTGCTGAATTAAAATATACATGTCTTAAGGAAAGAAACTGCATCGGTTGTCTGTTTTCACTGGGATTCAGCATTACGAGGAGCTGAAAGGGGTCAAAAATGCCCCAAAATTGCACAAAAATTACACTTTTTACTCCATAACTTCTGATTGGTGTGGCTTTAATGAAATAATCAGTTCAGGTAATATATGAAAAATGCTGCTGTGGACCGAACAAAAAGAACTCATACTTCACAAGAATTTGGTTTCTCTCCCGTATGTGTTTTCATATGATTCAACAAAGTAAACTTCTGTGCAAAAGAGGAACCACATACTTCACAAGAATGTGGTTTCTTTCCCGTGTGTGATTTCATATGATGCAACAAATTTGCCTTCCATGTAAAACAAGAACCACATACTTCACAAGAATGTGGTTTCTCTCCCGTATGGGTTTTAATATGATTCAACAAGCCTGACTTCAATGCAAAGAAAGAACCACATACTTCACAAGAATATGGTTTCTCTCCCGTATGTGTTGGCATATGACGCAACAAAGCTGACTTCTGTGCAAAAGAAGAACCACATATTTCACAAGAATGTGGTTTATCTCCCGTGTGTGTTTTCATGTGACGCAACAAGTTTGACTTATCTGCAAAAGAATAACCACATACTTCACAAGAATGTGGTTTCTCACCCGTATGTGTTTTCATATGACGCAACAAATATGACTTTTCTGCATAAGAAGAACCACAAACTTCACAAGAATGTGGTTTCTCTTTCGTATGTGTTTTCATGTGACGCAACAAGTGTGACTTATCTGCAAAAGAATAACCACATACTTCACAAGAATGTGGTTTCTCACCCGTATGCGTTTTCATATGACGCAACAAGTTTGACTTATCTGCAAAAGAAGAACCACACACTTCACAAGAATGTGGTTTATCTCCCGTATGTGTTTTCATGTGACACAACAAGTTTGACGTATATGCAAAAGAAGAACCACACACTTCACATGAATATGGTTTCTCTCCCGTATGTGTTTTCATATGACTGAACAAAGCTGACTTCCATGCAAAAGAAGAACAACATACTTCACAAGAATATGGTTTCTCTCCCGTATGTGTTTTCATATGACTGAACAAAGCTGACTTCTGTGCAAAAGAGGAACCACATACTTCACATGAATATGGTTTCTCTCCCGTGTGTGTTTTCATGTGACGCAACAAGCTTGACGTATATGCAAAAGAAGAACCACATACTTCACAAGAATGTGGTTTCTCTCTCATGTTTGATTGCATCTTATTCAACAAGGATATATTAACGTTATTGTATTATTATATACACGCTAATAAATTTCAACTTTCGAGGATTTTATGAATGTATTTTGAATTATTTTCAAACTTTTTCAATCACCAATGAAGAAAAGTCCTTCTCATCCATTAATGAATTTCTTTTCATTGTTAAAATTCTGAAAATACACAATAAATTTCAAAAAATATAATTAATGTTGTAAAATTTAATTTATTATGTAAGTTTTTATTAAAAATATTCACAATATTTATTATTAATTAAATTCAAAATAAAATGAGTATAGTTTTATGCAATATTGATTAACAAAATTAACTTGTTTCTATTGTCAATTATTAAACTAAAAATTTTTAATACTTTTCAGTTTAGATTAGTCATATTATTTCATTCTTCAAAATACTGTTCTCATCTCGTAACATTAGCGAAGCCTGCATTAAAATCCTATGTCACTTGAAATTTTTGTTTTTAATCTTACTGAGGATTTACACTCCAACGTTTACGAGTATTTAAATTACAACTGATTTTTACCAAGTACTCTAACCATAGCACCATGGGTTCTTGCAGAAAGTTCTAGTATAAATTTTAGGAACTATTTTGTTTCTAATAATATCACTATTTTTTACCACAGACACACAAACACACACACACATATATATATATAGTGACACAAAGAATGTCCGCACTTGTAAATTTTTTCAAAAACTACAAATTTTAGCTAAATTAAATATAACTTCTAATTAAATTTTATGAATCATTTTTTCTAGATGTTATCGCTATTTATTACTACACCTTATATATATTTTATTTACATGGTAGTCACCATTTATCAAGGCCTGGAAGCCACTCGGAGATAAGGGTTATTGCGTGTACAGTAATCAAGGGGAGAGAATCATCAGTATTTTGCTTATGTTAGACCTGAAGATATCCAAGTTGTAGTCAGGTGGGAAGCAGACAAACGGAAAAGAGTTCCACAGGCATGCACTTTTAAGAAAGAAACTTTGGTCATGGAATCCACGTTTTGATTTAGGCACAGATAAAGAGTGGGGAAAATTATTGACAGTGGTTTCAGCCAAACGAGCGTTTTCATGAAAGATTGGCGAGAGGGGGCAGAGATTAAAGCTCAGACGAGCACTCGCCATGGAAATAACGATAAAACAAAGACAGGCTCGCAACGTCTTCTGCTGGAGAGAGTTTGCAGAGAAGAGAAAAGGGCATCTCCCACTAAAATACGAAGTCTATTTTGTACTCTGTCAAGGTAGGAAATGCTGTTTTTAGCAGCTGTGGTGACAGTACTCCATCCTTGGACGTACTTGAATTTATATAGATAGAGGATTGCATCAGTAGTGAGATATCTTCTGATAGTGGTAGTAGGACCTCACTATTTTCCCATCGCCATTGACAGCAGACTTGATGTAAGTGTTGCACTTCAGATCAGGGTAAAGGTAAAACCCAGAAGCTTGTCAAAACATGGAGCCTGCCCAAGATGAGAGCCATCCATTTCAAATGATGCCAGATGGGGATCAGAGCGTTGATGATGTAAAGATAGGCGCTTGGTTTTAGATGCATTAAAAGTAACCAGCCACCTCTTCCACCATTGTACCACGTGCTCAAGATCAGAGAGGAGAGAATCAGAGAAAACTTTGTCATTTACGGCCTTTGATGTGTTGCCATAGTTGGCCGTGTTATCAGCATATATGTCAACGAATGATTTAAGTATGTGTTTTAGGAGATCATTAATGTAGATCAGGAAGAGAATTGGGCCCAGGATGGACCCCTGAGGAACTCCAGCATTAATACTTTGGACATCTGATTTCTGCCCATCATCCACTACTCTTATGAGCCTATCAGAGAGAAACGATTTAATAATTGAAAAACATTTCCAGTTATGAATTGAGTTGAGCATATTGAGAAGTGATACGTGAATTACCATTAACATATAAAGTGATGCTGTTTCTTTAAACAAATAAATCTTACATATTTCGGATGATTATTAATTCATGACTCGCACAGAAGCCACCGATTAGCGTAATGGTTAGAAACCTTGACTGTCGTACAGGCAGTCGGGTTTCGATTCTGGCTTGAGGTAGTTGCCCGTCTATCTGCACTGATGAGCTGTGAAACATTACTGTATGTGGATGGCATATATATATATATATATATATATATATATATATATATATATATATATATACACTTACACCAAAAAGGCCGAACTTGTAATTTTTCAAAAACTAGAAATTTACGTTAAATTTAATGTAACTGTATAAATAACCTATGCATCATTTGATTCACCTTTTATTCCTCTATAATTTTACCTTTTCATATTTAACTTTTAATTGACATATTCTAGTGTTCACGTCAATTTAAAAAAATAACTACTAATCAGGAAGGTAAAAAGAAACTCCGTGCAATTAAAAATTGTTGTTTAAATGTAATTGTAGAACATTAATGCAACACAAATACAACAGTAATACGATGAACTTGTTAATATTTAGTAGCAAAGCCCTCTTGCAATTTGACAATCTGCAATTATTTGGGTTTTCCTTGATTTAGTCTGTGCCAATACTCTAGTGAAAAGGCATGCCACTTCTCTTCAATTTTTGTCGCAAAATCTATTTTATTTAAATCTATTGTTTCTATCTGGAAACATCTTGTGTTTTGCTGGTGGAGTTTTTTCTCTTCAGCTCATTTTAATATGTATTGTTATTAGTATTATATTGTTATTAGTACATATTGATTTTGCTCGGTGTTTTAGGAAACAGATGTTTAGTTTCTTTACATTATATAGATTGTAAGAATTGAAGTTTTGATACTGGTTACATATGAAAAGATATATAGAGTGTTATTAGAGTCTTTTTATTATCTTAACCCCATGTGGCATGACATGACTTGGAAAATAAAAGAGACAAGAGTTTAATTGGTGTCGTGTGTTGAATGTGCACACATGCAAACAGGCATGACAGCTGGTATCAAATCCACTGAAGGACAGAGTAAGGTTGTCAGAATTGATATCGTCAGTAGTAAAAAGTCAATTATGTTTCATGGGTGCAGCTGTCGAAAGTGAGCACACCTGCTAAAACAAGCAGGTCACATATACAACCTACAGAAAAACGCAAAAGGCAAGAGAGGCTTGCAGCCAGTCAGCAATCAATACCACACAAAGTATACAAGTTTAACAAAAAACTGACTGCAAAACATCCGTTTCGTTTGGCGCCATTTTTTGACCAATTATTCTAACAAAGAATAATGGAGTCTGAATGAATGATAAACACATGATAAAGAAATTTTCTGTGAAGTTAAGCATTTTTTATTTTTTATGAAAAAACAAAAACAATAATTTAACATAATTGTTTAACATGTTTAAATAAGCATATCAATAATATATATATATCTAAATATGCATATAAAAAATAATATATATATATACATACATAAATACGCATATATATATATATATATATATATATATATATATATATATATACATATATAAATGCGCATAGGACGCACATAGGATGACAAATTTTTAAATTCATTATCTTTTTCGTGTTTCTTAACAAAAATGATCTTGTTCTTTCGTCAGTTTCGATGCTATAATGAAGCAGCAGCTATTTTTACAATTTCAAGTAGAAAAGACAGTGGCTACAGAAAGTGGGTGGAGAGAAGTATTTTAGGGTAACCGTAGCAGTGGATGAGGACAAACGTCAGATAGCTCTCTTAACCACATGGGCCTGATCGAACAATTCATGAACAAAAAAGGCAGTGGGATCAGAACAACAAGAGGGAAATCTCTTTTTAAGAAAACAGTGCTTTTGGAATATAAAAGAGAGAGTGATTAAAGGAGGTGGATTGATGATGTCTAGTGGTATTTCAGAGTGACCGGAGCAGTGTATGAGGAAAAATGTCACATTGTTCTACTAACCGCAGGCAGCCAAGTTGGACAATTCATGAACAGACTCATGTTAAACAATGAAAGTTTAAGATGAGTAGACTTGAAGAGGTCCCTAGAGGATTACTATCGAAAACTACTCAGAAAAAAAGTACTGGAATTCTTTACAGAGGATCTCAGTGATAGGGAGATGAGGACAGTTGTGATGAGACATGAGCCACCAGATCTATCAGAAGGCCCTAGCAAAAGTTAAATGGAAGATCTGGCTCGACATAAGGCAGGATTATGAAGAAAATCCCATGGAGGTTTGTCACACGAGAAAGTGGATTCTAGTTGACACTATGGGTCCAGCCAGTCCCCAAAAATACGGAGACAGACGTAAAAGAGGAAACCAATTAGAGAGTAAGGCACTAGTATATAAAACTAGAGAAGTAAAGAGGCAGGTAGATAATTAGATATTAGTTATTGTGGTGAGGTGGCCATATACAGAGATTCTGCAGAAAGCATATCCAAGGAAACACGGGCGTTTCATCCGTGTGATGCCTGATAAATGATACAAGGACATCAATGCACATCATTGGTAAAATGCATCAAACTCCTTTTCAATAAGAATTTAGGGAAAGAATTATAGAGCTCTGGTGGATAGAGGAGCAGAGTTGTCAGTAATAATTTTTTTAAAGCACTTAGACAGGGACCTAGCTATGTAATGAAGACCTTAGTTTAAGAACAGCTAATGGGCCCCCATTAATTGTAGAAGGGTTCGTTTGATTAAGATAAGGGATAGGAAGTCTGACTATCCACAAGGACTTCTTTGTTACAGAGAATCTCAACACAAGTGCTATACTAAACCGTAACTTAAGAAAAATGGGTTTGGATATACTTTGATGTAGGAGCAATAAGAATATTTGACGAGTATATCACTCTGGAAGATTATGCCCATATTTCATCAATAGTTCAGTTAGCAATGAGAATTACATTAAAACACTAGTATCTGCATACATACTTGAGAAGGAGCTGCAAAATAACTAAGTGTAGTGTGACTGGTAACATTTTAGAGATTACCATGAATGATGAACAAAAGAGGAAAAAATTTGGAGGGAATAAAATACCTCAAGAATTCAATTTGGAAGTTGATATGTTGCTGAAGTAGAATAGAGATTTTTCTTGGACAGAACCAATATGCTGGAGAAGCGTATCAATACTGGAAGGCATGTGTTCATATTGAGACGCCCATATTGAAAACCATTAAAGCAATAAAAGTTGGTAGACTTTGAGAATAGACAAAATGATGCGGACAGGTGTCATTGAGACATTAAATAGGCCGTGGAATTTTCTATTAGCGTTAGTAGAAAAGATTTTGCGTATATTTTCGGGCTTTAAACAAAGTCACAAAGTATGCCTGAGCATTACTGGCCATTGACGATATACTAGCCTTGCAAGGTTCCGCAAGATATTTCTCAAAAATAGATCTAAAATTAGGATACTGGCAACTTAAATTAAGTAAGGACAATAATAAGAAAACTGAGTTCATCTGCCACCCAGGTTTATTTCAGTTTAACGTGATGCCGTTTGGACTTGCAAATGCATCCAGGGTCTTTCAGAAATTAATGTCCATAGTTATACAGGGACAGGAAGATTATGCATAAGCGTATTTGGATGATATTTTAGATTCTCAGATACGATCACATAGATAGATATGTAATTTACTTAATTTTCTCAGATACGATCACATAGATAGATATGTAATTTACTTAATTTTCTCAGATACGACCACATAGATAGATATGTAATTTACTTAATTTTCTCAGATACGATCACATAGATAGATATGTAATTTACTTAATTTTCTCAGATACGATCACATACATAGATATGTAATTTACTTAATTTTCTCAGATACGACCACATAGATAGATATGTAATTTACTTAATTTTCTCAGATACGACCACATAGATAGATATGTAATTTACTTAATTTTCTCAGATACGATCACATAGATATGTAATTTACTTAATTTTCTCAGATACGACCACATAGATAGATATGTAATTTACTTAATTTTCTCAGATACGACCACATAGATAGATATGTAATTTACTTAATTTTCTCAGATACGACCACATAGATAGATATGTAATTTACTTAATTTTCTCAGATACGATCACATAGATATGTAATTTACTTAATTTTCTCAGATACGACCACATAGATAGATATGTAATTTACTTAATTTTCTCAGATACGATCACATAGATAGATATGTAATTTACTTAATTTTCTCAGATACGATCACATAGATAGATATGTAATTTACTTAATTTTCTCAGATACGACCACATAGATAGATATGTAATTTACTTAATTTTCTCAGATACGATCACATAGATAGATATGTAATTTACTTAATTTTCTCAGATACGATCACATAGATAGATATGTAATTTACTTAATTTTCTCAGATACGACCACATAGATAGATATGTAATTTACTTAATTTTCTCAGATACGATCACATAGATAGATATGTAATTTACTTAATTTTCTCAGATACGATGGAAAGTCACTTAGATCACATAGGGTACAAGCCAGTTTACATTTAGTTTGCTTGATGCGGAAATATGCAAGGTTCCAATGGGACAACACATGCCTAAAAATGAAGCTTGCAGATATTGTTATACTGGCTTATGTCGATCCTGAAAAGGACAACCGACTGTATACAGATGCATCCAATCATGCATTTGAGGAATGTCTGTAGCAAATTGTCTATGATCAGAGGAAAGGTAAAAAGGTTGAAAAACCAATTTACTTGTTATCACATTAAGTTATTGATATGCAGACGAGATGGTCGACTGTATAAAAAGAAGCATACACGATACACTACGCCCTTAATAAGTTGACTCACTATTTGCATACTTCAAAGTTCTATCTATATACTTATTCGTAGGGAAACGTGTGACTTACCTAACTAGCATGTGTGCATAATTCAACGGGTCGGTCGTGGAATGAAATTAATGAAGAAGAAAGAAATAAAAATGGCTGCCTTATCTCTTTATATGCCTGCAATGTGACCACCCGATATGAAAATGAGATGCTCCTGGTTGGAGATAAAAAGGGTTGATTTTTTAGAGGGACGTTCATTTTGAAGTTGGATTTCGAAGAAATAAGTTTAATTAGAAGTTTGGTTGGAGTTGAGAGAAGGTGCGTTACATATACAAAAGTTTGGAAGTTGGAAGTTTGGATAACAGTGTCAATCTTACCCAGGAAATTATTGGTGTGATGGGCGGAAGAAATGACACTCAAGTTATTGAATTATAAGCTATTTTGGCTCTCAGTGTGCGGTGACTCGAAAGGCAGAAAATGGACAGATCGCGACTTTTGCTTGATACTTGAGTTTGATGGATCTACCACTGGACCGTCTGTCATCGAATGGGTTGAAAAGGCTGAGATCTGTACACTGTGCAGAATTAAAGAACCAGCCACAGTCATTCCTCTGAGGTTAACTGGAAGGGCCTATGCAGTCTACCAGCAACTCGGGGATGAACAAGACTGGGATACAATCAAACATAGCCTGTATACAGCGTTTTGTACAGATCCGTTTGTTGCATGGCAACAATTCACGAGCCGGCGACTTCACCCCGAGGAAACGGTTGATGTGTACCTAACCGACCTACGAAAGTTCTCAGTACCATTTGGCGGGTCAATGATAAGATATTAAGATGTGCCTTTTTAGTAGGCTTACCTGAGGAGGTCAGCAAACTGTTGCAGGCATCGTCACAAATTGATGAATTGACAACAGACGAGTTATTAGCCCGAGCTCGAAACATCTGTAAGGAACAGTAGCCAATTGCAGCAGTAACTACTATTCAACATGCAACAGTCGAACCGCATGGAAGCAATGTAGATTCTCTCCCAGGTAGTAATAAGCATGTAGGTCCAGTGTGCTATAAATGTGGGGAGGTCAATCATTTAGCTAAGGAGTGTCCGAGTAATAGGAGGTGTGTATATCCACGAGCACAGAGAACAGTACAATGCTATCGCTGCAATAAGTTTGGGCATATATCTCACAACTGTTCGGGAAATGACGCTGGGGGCAAGGTATTATTGCCACCATTGCAAACCAATAAACAGAGGATTACTGGTCACTGGCATTAAAATTGACGATGTGCAGGGTTCATCACTCAGAGATACGGGGTGTTCCCGGTCTATAGTTAGTGCACATTACTGCCAGATGTGGCGGGAGCAACCAGTCGGTATTATGACGATCAATGGTTTATCCCAAGCATGGTGTGGTGAAGGGACAGTCACGATCTGTACTGAGAAGGTTGACACAGCCAAAGTTGACATTCTGGTGATACAAGAAAGCCCCCTTGGCTATGACATATTGATTGGAATTGATGCAATACAAGCACTAGGAGGCGTCAAAATCACAGCGACTGGAGATGTAATTCTTGGAGAAGGGAAAGAAATCTGTGCAACCATGTCTATTGAAGAAAAAATGTCTGTCCTACGACAACGAAAGGGCGTGGACTGCAAAGTGGAAATGGACTATGAGCCAGGCACCAGATCAGCTGTGCAACACCATTCCAGAGTATGCAGTTTTCACGAAGAATAGAGCCGCATATGAAGAAGAACTTCAGAGGTGGATTGATAATGGATGGTTAATACCGTACCCACAGGAATGTCGTCTGGGACCATCCAAAGGATTAATTCCGCTCATGGCTGTTGAACAACCTACTAAAGACAAGATTTGGCCCATAATGGATTATCGAGAATTGAATCAACATGTTGATGCTTTCACTGGAAATGCAGATGTGTGCACTGTTAAACTAAGAGAGTGGTGTCAGAAAGAGAGTAATGTAGCACTGCTAAACTAAGAGAATGGTGTCAGAAAGAGAGTAATGTAGCACTGCTGGATTTGAAGAGATCCTACCTGCAGATACGTGTCCATGAGTGATTATGGCCATTTCAGACAGTGATAATCAAGGTAAAACCATATTGTTTGACACGTTTAGGTTTTGGCCTAAATGTAGCACCCTTAATAATGACAACTATTATCAAAACTGTTTTGATGCAGGATGAGACCACAGCAAAAGCTGCTTCAACTTACAGATGTGGTTTGAGCAAAACTGGAATCGATTGGATTAATAAGCAAAGACCCTAAGCGCCTAAAGGATTGAGTGCCCATGTTAGGCCTAGAGGTCTACGAGAAGGGCAATAATTTGCGATAGAAGTGAGGGAGCGTGATTCCAGAGTTACCCAGTTTATTGACAAGACGCATTGTGTTTTCTATTTGTGGTAAATTAGTACGACATCTACCTGTCTGTGGGTGGGTCCGATCGGCAACAGGCGTATTAAAAAGACGAGTAACTGCAGTAACCAAAGGATGGGATGACATGATGGATGATGATTCTCTCTAGCAAATGATGGCTGAAATGTTGTCCAGAGTACATAGGAAGACCCTGCTCAGGGTGAGCGGCAAGTATCTGGGAAAGGACTGAATGCATGGGTTGACGCAAGTTCACTGGCTACACAGGTGTAGTGTTGGAACAATTGGGTGCTGTTGTGGAAGATCCATGCTGGCTTTGTCCAAAAAATGATGCCCAGTATATAAATTTGGCAGAACTTGATGCCATGTTAAAAGGGCTTAATCTTACATTGCAATGGCAGGCTAAGGTTGTGCATCTCCACACTGACACATTGTGTGTTTACCACTGGTTGACCGACACCTTGACTGGAAAGGCTCGAGTTAAGACTAGAGCTGCAAGTGAGATGTTAGTACAAAGGAGACTGGCAATAATAAAACGTCTAATTGAGGAATACAGTTTGCAGGTGGACATTACCTGAGTTTCACCGATGCAGAATTTGGCTGATAGCTTGACAAGAGTACCAAAGAGGTAGATTGATGTCATGAGGCAAGGATCTGATCCCCCACAACAGACATGCATGACCGTAACAGATCAATTAACACCTGACCAGATCCGTATAAGACATCAGCAGAGTGGACATCCCGGAATTTGGAGGACAACATATTTTGTCCGAAGAGTGTGTCCTTTAACTACAAGAGCATTAATCAAGGCAGCTATACACTCATGTGAAGAGTGTCAGCGAACAGATCCGGCATCATCCCAATTGCAAAAAGGGAAGCATGAGGTGGAGGACAACTGGAATCAAGTAGGAATGGATGTAACACATTATGAGGGCAAGCTTTTTTTTACCTTTACAGATTGTGGCCCTACACACGATATGGCGCCTGTTGACACGACAGGATGCATCTAGCATTATACGACAGTTGAGAGCTGTCTTTTTTGAACCTGGCACACCGCTTGAAATTCTGACTGATAAGGCCACTACGTTTTGATGTCAAGAATTTAAGAAATTCACGCAGGAATGAGGGATTAGAATGCATTACCGATGTGCATATTTTCCCGAAGGTAATGATATAGTGGAGTGGTGTCACCGCACCATTAAAAGAATTGCGGCAAGTAAACAGTGTTCTCTTCCAGAAGCTGTGTACTGGTATAATGTGACACCAAAGGACGATGCAATACCGGAAACTGCACCAGCTAACGGGATTTACCACTATGAACAGCGTAGAAAAGGAATTGATGTCACACCATCAGAGGTTAGCATTGTCAATACACCATATCAAGTTGAAGACCGTGTTTGGGTAAAACCCTCAAATGCTGAGTGCACTGTAAAATTTTGCAGAGGAAAAATAGATAAAATCATAAGTCCTCAGACCATGTTGATTGATGGTGCACCACGTCATGAAAAAGATATCCACCCCTGTTATACCTCTTCTGATTCTGAGGATAATGAGGAAGATCACATACAGTTCAGGGATGATCCTGATCACCTACTGCCCCTACAGGTGAGCGTAGAAACACTACCTGCAGGTGGCAATAGTGATGAGAACGATGGACATGAAGTAATACCACCAGTTCTTCATCGAAATACATGATAAAGACAAATACTGCCCACCTGCTGTGATTGTGAAACACCACCTATAGCAACACAAGAGGGGATGATGGAACATACTGAGGAAGATGGAACCGACGAAGTGATGTCTCCGATTCTTCAAAGGAGTACCTGACAAAGACGGATACTGCCCCCTTGCCCTGATTGTGAAACACCACATAGCGAACCACGAGAAGGGATAATGGAACAGACTGGTGGCAATAACGGTGGTAATGAGGAAGATAGCAATGAGGAAGTGCTTCCCCTGATTCTTCGAAGAAGTACCCGACAAAGACGACTGCCCCCTGCTCTGTGTGTGATCATAAGATCAGGGGGAGTGTAGGGAAACGTGTGGCTTACTTAAGTAGGATGTGTGCATAATTCAATGGGTCGGTCGTGGAATGAAATTAATGAAGAAAGAAACAAAAATGGCTGCCTTATCTCTTTATATGCCTGCAATGTGACCACCCGATATGCAAATGAGATGCTCCTGGTTGGAGATAAAAGAGGGTTGATTTTTTTAGAGGGACGTTCATTTTGAAGTTGGATTTCAAAGAAATAAGTTGAATTAGCAGAAGCTTGTTTGGAGTTGAGAGAAGGTGTGTTACGTATACAGAAGTTTGGAAGTTGGAAGTTTGGCCAACAGTGTCAACCTTAACCAGGAAATTATTGGTGTGACAGGCGGAAGAAATAACACTCAAGTTATTGAATTATATTATCACAGATCGCTCGAATATTTATTAAACTTACCTATACAGAATAGGAAAATACAGATGATGGATTTTTTTAGTCTGGTTGGATATAGCTGCATTATAGAGTACCTGAAATGGAAGGAAAATATTTGTGTGGATCTCTTGTCATGCACCGTGGATTCGAGCTGAGACAATGACGTTCCCAGGTAGAAATAGATGGTAGGAATTATTTGGTAGGTGCGATAAACTCAAATCGTTTGGAGCCAAAATAGTTTGCATCATATAAAAAGGTTAAGGGTTCATCAGTATCGCCCGAACCTCCTATGATTTTGAGTGTACATTTAAGAGGCAGATAAGGACATTTTTAAATTTAAAGATGCGGATGAAGAATGGTAAATCGTCTAAAATGGAACAAAAATAGTTCATAGTGATAGACAAAAAAGTGTATTATTTGCCGAATCCAAACGATTAACTATTGATTAGGTTATATGTATCGTTGCATCATAGAAAAAGACTTAGTGTAGTATGATGACAATAATGGTCACATAGGTGTGGAAAAGACGTTTCACACCAATAAGCAAAAGTATTTCTGTCTGTGTTCATATAAGGAGGTGAATTAATATGTAGGCAAATGTATTTCATGCCAAACCAGAAACCTGAGAAAACAACAACCTCAAATGCAGAAGTGTGGTTTGCCTCGTTTTCTTTTTGCAAAACTGACATTTAATATTTCCACCCCCTACCCTACAGTTTCCGGTAACTAGTACATAGTGATTTTCCTCGATATGTATAGTGCTTGGCCAGAGGCTTTTCTGATCCTAATAAGAAGGCAGAAATGGTGGGGCATTTGTAGTTGGATGAGATTTTCCCATGATTCAGGGCACCAGTTGTTAACAGACAATGGGTCCAAAAATGTTAACAAAGTGATGAAGAAGGCATGGGAGGACCTCAACATACATCATGTGACCACGTCATTTTATTTTCCCTAAAGTAAGAGAAAATAGAAAGATTTCATAGGATGATGCATGACATTTTAGCGAACAATGAACAGTCATGGCATTTATACATAAACCAAATGTTGGCGACTGTCAGATTCCATGTGAGTGAAATAACAAAATTCTCACAATACTACTTGGTCTACAACAAAGACGTGATCCTGCCATTAGAAAATATATTAATACCTTGTAGAGTATACTATGGTGATGAGCAACACGATATCACTCTAAAAGATATGCATCAATCTTTTACTTTGGTAAGGGATAACATTCGGAAAGCTACGAAAAAATGATAGAGCACTCTGATAAGAAAACAAAGTCCATGGATTTTAAGATTGAAAACCTGGTTTATTATAAGAACCACCAGAGGCAGGGAACGCTAGATGTATGTTGGAACCATATTATGTGGTTATAGAAAAACAAGCCCAGTCTCATATTGGATTAAGTACCAGTTGATGGGCTCTATGACAAACGTGTATGCATAACATTTGTGGGCAATGTCAATCAAGGAATGGGAAATTCCCAGCATGGAAAGACCATTAAGACAGAGGACATGAGTTGGAAGTGGGGAAGAGGAACAAGTGAGATGGAATTGTTTATGTTGGGTAAGATGTATTTTCTGTTTTTAAAAGAATATTCCTTTCTCAGGTTCGTTTCATGCATGATTCAAAAAAGTAAAAAACAGATTATGAGAAAAATAAAAGAAATTAATTTTAAACTTGAAATGATCTGAGATTTGAAACCAAGATCCCAGTGACTGTGTCAGTTGCTCTATTACTGAGCCATAACCCAAAAGGTGCACCTCAAGGCTTGGTGGAAACCATCATTTCTATAGCAGCAGCACCGACACCTCATAGTTGGAGATTTTGAATTTTTGGTTTATAAGCTGTGCTGATTGCTGCTAGCAATCAACTTCCCTTCTAGCTTACACATTAAAAGGCCTTTTCTCAAGGCCAGCTGAGTACATGACAAATACAGAAATGAAAACATTCATAAAAGGGTTAATGAATGGCAACTCTCTTTCTTTCCTGGTACTGACAACACACTGAATGAGGTTTCTAGTAACTCATTTCCCTGTTTCATTGGCATGGAAATGGCGACAGTCTGCATTGCACAATTGACCATCAACAATGAAACCAACAGTTTGGCCATTTTAACTTTTCTTTCCTTTATTTTTTATTACACTATCAACTCTTTGAAGTACACACACATGCTAGCCAAGTCAGTTACAATTTTCCCTACACAAATTCACAATATCTACTTATGAAAGTTCCATTAATAATAACTCTAAACTTTTCATCTATCACATTTAATTGCTTGATTGGTTGAAACATGGACTCATTCTACAATCCTTTTCTTATTTTCTACATTTTTACTAACGAATAAAATTAATAAAGTTGTTTTTCAATGTTAGAATGAGTCTTTCTATACTACAATCCTTTCAGCAGATAAATATAAATTAGCAAATTATGGTTAAACCAATAATTTCTCGGGTAAATTCGATACAATGCTATCAAAAACTTACAACTTTAAAACTTGAAACTGTTGTCAAAACATCACACTCCAAAACTCGATACTCTTTCTATTGTAGAAACTTCCAACTCAAAAACACAAATTCATTACATCTACTTATGAAAAACCCATTAATAATCACAGTTAATGTTCCATAACATACAAAATAGTTTGATTTTATGTCATCTCACTTTTCAAAACGGAATTAAAGTTAATGTGTACTATCACAATCCGGTAAGTAGATATGAAATTTCCATTATTGCAAGGAAAAACAAAAACAATTTAATGTTCAACAAAATAAAAAATAATTACCCACACATGCTAGCCAAGTCAGTTACAATTTTCCCTACACAAATTCAGAACATCCACTTATGAAAGCCTCATTAATAATAACTCTAAACTTTTCATCTATCACATTTAATTGCTTGATTGGTTGAAACATGGACTCATTCTACAATCCTTTTCTTATTTTCTACATTTTTACTAACGAATAAAATTAATAAAGTTGTTTTTCAATGTAAGAATGAGTCTTTCTATACTACAATCCTTTCAGCAGATAAATATAAATTAGCAATTTATTCTTTAACCAACAATTTCTCGGGCGAATTCGATACAGATGTCAAAAACTTCCAACTTTAAAACTTGAAACTGTTGTCAAAACATCACACTCCAAAACTCGACACTCTATTGTGAAAACTTCCAACTTAAAAATTCAACACTCTTTCAAGTTGACTTGCACATGACTATGCACATAGCATCCTTTATCCAACTTGTTCTCCTGTTTGTTTCACAAACGTTTTTATTCACCCATTTCATTTGCATAGAAATAGTGAGTCTGTGTTGCACAAGTGGCCGTCTGTTAGAGAATAACAAGGCAAAAGCAGAAATTTATCTGTTGATCTATCTGTTTATCTAATTATCTCTGTATCTATCTGTCTATATAATTACCTATCTAGCGATGAGTTGACAACAGAGATTTGAAGTCATTTTCAATGAAATGTTTTGTGTTCCAGTTTGTGCAAGCATAGCTGAAGTTGGATTAGAGACGCCGATAAAGACAAATGGGATTAAATGTGTCACTCCTGTGAAGAAGTCTCAAAATGGAAGCATAAAAGAAATCCCCAATCCAAAGATATAAAATCCTACATCGTGTTTGGTCCTGTCTTGAAGCGTTCCTTTAAACAGATTCGAGCTCCTCAAGGACGTATGACAAACCTATCAGAAGTAGCAGACAGGCATGACGTCATGTTATGTTATATATGTATATATGTTGACATGCAGTCACACCCCAACACCTGGGCATCTACAATAGACATTAAAGATCTGATGACAATAGTCCATTACACAACAAACACAGCATACATAGTAACACGTCAACAATAAAACCAACTGATATTTTAACCTTTCTTTTTTTTGTTACACAACTAACACTTTGAAGCACACACACATGCTTGCCAAGTAAGTTATGATTTTCCTTACACAAATTCAGAACATCCACTTATGAAAGTCCCATTAATAATAACTCCAACCTTTTCATCTATCACAGTTAATGTTTCATAAAATACAAAATAGTTTAATTTTATGTCATCATCACTTTTCAAAACATTAAAGGGTACTATCACAATCCGGTAAGTAAATATGAAATTTCCATTATTGTGATGAAAAACAAAAACAAGTTTTCAACATGTAAAAAATGTAAAGAAAGAAAAATGTTATTGGTACGTATCATTTGGACTATTGTTTTCATCTTAAATGTTATTTTTACAATTTTTGCACAATAAATAACACTCAAGATGAGAACAGTAGTCTTAATAATCTAAATAAGACAAAGAATCATTCCTCATCTAAAGAAATTCAGAACCGTAATATTTCAATTTGTTTAAAAATCATGATTATTTTTTAATTTAATCAAAGTTATTTGTAAGGTTTGTTGAATGTATTTTTGAGAGAACTTAAAAATACATAATAATAAGTTTATTTAATTATCAGCATTCTTTAAACAAACGAACAGAAAATTTAATAACTGCATTTCCAAATAAATTAACAGGAAAACTCAACAAGAATACACACATTTAATTTTAAAAAATGAGAAAACAATAACTGCATTACTTAATTTGTGAAATTTGGCTAAAAAAGTCGATGTTTCCAAAATAAGGGTTCGATTTACTAGAGTGTTGTATTAGAAACAGAGTACACCTAAAAATAGTAAATATTGAATTTTTTTTTATATATAATCTGGTAGATTACTGAGTATTAGACTTCGTTGAATAAAAGATAAAAAAAAAAGATGACAATAAAAAAACAGTGGGAGGGTATTGCTTCTATACGTGCATCGAGCATTTTTTTTAACATATGAATCAGTGAAAAACATTTAAATTTAAAAATTGAAAAAAGAAAATTTATAAATAAATATAAATAAATAGGTTGTTTTGGTCCACATCTAAAATCTTTGCAATCCTCAAAAAATATTTTACAATGACGACTTTTTAATGGTTTCCAGGAGTTCTGAAAACGAATATATACATTAAAAGTGGCGCAGAGAAATAGTTTTCATGATATAAAAAAAACACAGTGGGAGGGTATTGCTTCCATACGCGCATCGAGCATTTTTTTTTTTACCTTAAACATATTGAATCAGTGAAAAAAAAACATTTAAATTTAAAAAATTTAAAAAAAGAAAAAAATTATAAGTTGTTTTAGTCCACGTCAAAAATCTTTCCAATCCTCCAAAAAATATTTACAATGACGACGTTTTTTAAGGTTTTCAGGAGTTATATACTTTAAAAGTGGCGCAGAGAAATATTTTTCATGATATAACAAAATTATTGTTTTAAAAGTGGGGGATCACTTTTCATTATAAATTTAATGTCAAATGAGCATCCGCTTTATGGCCACCTAGTAAAGCGCAAAGCGGACACTTTTTGTTTTTGTTTGTTTTTTCTGATTTCATGTTTCAATAAAGACACAGGGACATTAAAAAAACAAAAATCAAGAAAATTTTTTATCAATTCTGTACGTGAAAATGCATACAGAATTGGCCACCACTGATAACATAAAGAATTACGTATTGACCGTTTTTTTTATGTTTAAGTCAGTATTGAAAACAAAATCTGAAAACGAATATATACATTAAAAGTGGCGCAGAGAAATCAATAAAAATGTTATCATAAAGAATTACGTATTGAACGTTTTTTTATGCTTAAGTCAGTATTGAAAACAAAATCTGATAAATAAGTGACCATTCGATAATAATCCGATGAAAAAATACACATACGTGCGTGCGCCATATAGTAATACTTACGTTTTTGTTTTATAATCTGATTTCGATTAACTTTATCTGCTTTTATACAGGAAACGATTTTTCAAATGTGATTGACTTTACAAGCTCAACTTAACATTCAAGATGACGAACGGAAGAGCAAGTTCGCAGAAAACAAAATTGAAGGGGGGAAAAAAAATCATTTCGAAATAGAGCCGATACATTTGGTGAATATCACGGATAAAATTAGTATTATTTTATTTAACATTTTAATATTTAAATGAGAGAGAACAGATTACAAGTTTAATTTTTTATTAATTCTCTAATTCGTTGCACGTGCAATTTAATGGCTGCCACTGATTTAAAGCCGCCTTTTCGTATTTTTATTTATTTATTTATTTTAGATTCCTGATTTTTTAAAATTGTATTTGAAACATTTAAGCCTAAAGTTAATCTGATGTTTGTGCAGTTTACCACACTAATTAAAAATGAAGATATTGGTGAACATTAGTTTATCATTTTTTTTTATATAGATTTCCTTTATCGTGTTAAATCTCTAATTCGTTGCACGTGCAATTCAATGGCGGGATCAGATAGATGAACATATTTTTGAAAGCTTATCAGATTGTTTAATCGTGTTTTAAAGATTAAAGCTTAAAGTTAATCGATGATATTGACTGGTTACTTAAATTCGGCTCAAGGAAATAATTTATCCCGAATTCTCCTAAGATAGCAAAACATCGAACCGGAAATGTAAATATGAATCGAAACGTTTCGTTTCTCTCCCCCCCGCCCCCAATTTTCTCAGTTTTTTATTATCGAAATGAAACGAAACAGCTTTATTTTTTTTGTTGTTTTTTTTGTCTCTTTTTTTTTATCGAAATGAAATTTGTTTTTGTTTTCCTTTTATTTTTATTTCATTTTTTTTGTGAAAGAAAAAGGGGGGTTAATGATTGCTCAAGAGAGGGAGAGCGGTGTCGGTGTGCATTTACCTTCCTTACTAACAAAAAGAGACTGCCTTTTTAAAGCTTTTTTTTTCAGAGGTCAGGTGACAGTTAATCACATAACCTTTTCGTTATTTAAAGGGAGATTCTTCCCAGTGGTCAAGTTTTTTTTTTTCAGATGAATTTGTGGCTGGTGCCGGAAAGCTATTCTTTGATTACCTAAGCTTTGCTGGCTAGCAATTTTTAACTGACTGTCACGTCGCGGAAGGGGGCAATTCTTCTGCAACTTAAGATAGGTGCACATTGCTTCCTTTCCTCGACTGAGCAGTCATTGGATTTTAAGGGAAAATTAATTTTTTTCACATTATTAGTTTTTTTTTTTGGGGGGGGGTCTTCTGTAAAAATAAAGGTTCCACCCTCAAATTTAAAATTACTACTACTAAGGTTTTTCTGGCTGCTTAAAACGAAAACAACGTTTAAAAATTAAGGAAACAAATATTTTTTCAGACATGAAAAAATTATCGTGTGAAAATGAGGGGGATCCCATTTTCATATAAATAAACACCCTCTTTACGGCCACTTTTTTTTGGGGGGGGGGAGTAATTTTTTAAGGGGGTGTTTATTTGGTAATTGTGACCAACCAACCCGCAAAAATGAGCGCTTGGGCTAACAACAACGACCACTAGTTATAACAAAGAATTACACTGTTAAAATATATATATATATATATATATATATATATATATATATATATATATATATATATATATATATATATATATATATATATATATATATACATGAAAAAAAAGTTGTAATGAAAAATGTTTTCCTGGCGACGTCAGAAACTGACAAATTCAAATTTAGAAGTTAAATAAATTTATTGTAAAAAATCCCTTGAAAGATAAATATTAGTTTTCTGGTACGATTTCAAAGATAATTAATAAAATAAAGTCTTAAGATATTTATTGGATTAAAAAAAAAACAAACAAACACATTGTTTGTACAAAAAAAAAACATTGCTTGTAAACAAAAAGACATTGTTTTTAGAAAAAAAGCTTAATTACTCCCCACCCATCAAAGAAGAAGTTTGTAACAGATCCAGCTTTGCATAATCAACACAAAAGATAATGCGTCGCTCATAAGTTCTACAAAAGCCCCCCCCCCAAAAAAAAATGTCAGGAAGTCCATTTTATTTTATAACTAAGGCTGTGACAAAGAAAACATTTTTATTATTGTTTTGACTCTCGAGTATATATCCGACACAGTTAATCAATCGAGAACCACATCACTCTATTGTTGGATTTTTTTTGTACCAATAATAGTGCATCCCCCCTGTTTACATTTATTATATTTTATCTGGTTCTTGTATTTGAGTTTTTTTGTATTTCGTATCCGTAATGATTCTTAGTTTCATACATTTTGGGTTTGTAAGAAACTCCTTTTAATTTGAAGAAAAGGGAAATGCTAGCTCCTTGATGAGCCCAGCACGGATTTTGGCCTCTTTTTTAGTTGCAGCGGCGTGGAGAGTGGATGCAGGTTCATTGCCCAGCGCAGACAAGGAATTTTGGAGCCTCCTTCAAAGAAGAAAACCCCACAAGAATACCCCGGATATGCAACGAGACATGCTTCTGAAAACTATCTACGTGAC
This sequence comes from Euprymna scolopes, assembly GCF_053919585.1. Classification (NCBI taxonomy): domain Eukaryota; kingdom Metazoa; phylum Mollusca; class Cephalopoda; order Sepiida; family Sepiolidae; genus Euprymna; species Euprymna scolopes. The sequence continues at coordinate 37,994,007 of NC_136527.1, forward strand.
TATGGTCTGCACGTATTTGGAAGGAGAATAATTTTTTAAAATGTTTCTATTTTGTGTGGTTACGGTTTGCACGTAAATGGAAGGAAAGAAATTTCAAAAAGGACTTTAAACGAATAAAAAAGAAAAAGGCACGTACCTTACTGGCTTTTAATTTGTGAGTACGCTCCTAAAATTTATTACATATGAGAGTGTGATTAGAAACTACTATTTTGAATCTTATTATTGTATTCGTTCATGGATACAGCATCTTCATTATAAGAACCAGTGTTATTTTTTCATTATACGTTACCTTGGCGTTTTTTTAATTTAATGCCCGCAAAGGGAAAACTTTGCAACGAATTTTATTGTGAATAAAATCTCTTTTTCGTTTCAAACAAGACCTTTATATTTTATTCTTTACCCCCTTTTTTATTCCATGCTCTTTTTTTTTCAGGCTAGTTACTTTCGCGTCAAATTAATCTGGAAACAAGATAAATTTCCGACATTTTGCAAATATTTTATTCCCTTTTTCAGAACACTTTGAAAATATAGTGTATTCTTTTTTCATCGAGTTATGTTTTAATTCTCTTTCTGTAAATGCATTTTGCAAAAGTTTGTCCCTTTATGTAAAAGTAGTTTGGGAAATGTCTGCTTTTATTTGAAAGAATTTGGCAAATTGTGTCCCTATATTTAATGCATTTTGCAATTTTTCCCCCTATTAAACACATTTAGCAAATTTTTGTCCCTTATTTAAGACACTTTGAATATTAAGTGTACCCTTTACTAATCGAGATACGTTTTAATTCTTTTTCTTTCAAGTTAGGATTAAATTTAACCTCTTGAAATTTCTGCTACCTCCGCTACCTGACACTATCAATTTGTCTCTTAGATTCGCTCGACTACTGTGAATTTCTTCCGTTATTTAAAGGCATTTTCCAAATTTATTTTCCCTTATTTAGAAGCATTTTTTAAGTTTACTGCTTTTATTTGAAGGCATTTTGTAAATTCATGTCCCTTATTTCAAATTACTTTTCAAATTAAGTATATCTTTCCTATGTAGAGACCCGTTTTATTCTCATTGATGTGATTTGTGTGTGCATTTTTTGTGTAAAATATTTGAACGCCTATTTTTTGTATTTGTTTGGATTTAGTTTATATTTTTGAAAAAAAAAAAACAAACGCTGCAATCGTGTTGTTGGTCACTCGTTCTTCCAGATGCCTTGTAAGGAAACAAAAGTTTTATTTAGGGCAGATTATCGCCGTCTTAGATTTGTTGTGGTTGCAGAAGGAATTACCTAAACCTTATTTTATGACAATGAAAGCCGATGTTGATGAATGGTTAGCATCGGTCGATAATATAACTGGGTTGTTGGATGATCGTTTCTTGCGTGAGGACGTGGACTGTTCGCTTGTAGAAGCGGATGCTGTTAATGTTGTAGTGTTCTCGTCCCAGGTTCGATTCATTCTCGCGAGGTTGGCAGATGGTGTGGAGTGTGATTCCTTGTGCAACCCTGTGATATTCGAAACCCCTAGGGAGATGCTTGGCGAGTTACCGACTACTAGGCCCAAATGTCCAGACTCGGAAGACAATTAGCTGAGTGCTGGCAAGTTTGGCTTGGAAATTGGAAAATGTTGCATCTCAGTCTTAAAGCAGTGTTGCAAGTTCCACTTCAGAGGATTTGCGTAATCAGGTGCTGAAGTTTGATTTTTCTGGCAGGCAGTTTGCCAGTAATATTTTAAACAAAAATGTATTGGGAGTGAGATTCCCAGGTATCATGAATGATACCACTCGTGTCCACGACTTGTTAAGTGTGGCCATGAATATTGTGAAATTCATGGAGGGATTTCCATGGAATGTTGGAATTGTTTTACCCTTTAACCATGTGAGTTCGAAAACTTGCATGTGTGGTTATCTTCCACAACCTTGTCAGAATACTGAGGAACTTAGTCATGACGGTGAGATATTACTCAGGTCATGTAGTTCTGACAATAGCCAGTGGTTAAAGGACAGGAGTCTATCCTGTGTGAAAGTGCAAGTTTTGTGCACTTCTTTAAGTGCTAATGTAAGCACTGGGAAAGAAATTCCTCATCAAGGGTATAGGGCAGAAAGCATTATATCCACCTGTGAACGTGTAAAATCCAAGAGAAGAATGTTTTTAAGAGTTACGTGAACTCAAGTTGGATTGGGGCGTCCAGATTCAGGTTGAGTGTAATTCGATAAAGAATCCCATGAGGTATCCTGTCGAATTTGCTGACTACATGGTGTGTAGTTCAGCTTCTCCAAGTTCCTATGAGAATGTAGGATATGTTGTGCAGAGATTACTTGCATAACCTTCATTCTATTAAGTTGCTCCTTTAAGCATCACATTTCCTGCTTTGGAGTCACACGCAGGTGTTATTGTTTTTAAATGTTTTGTGAGGATCTGCCTCCACATAGCTTACTGCAGTATTGCAAGAGCTATTGAAATCAAGCTCGATTTGTCCTGGGGTGTTTCTGAGGCGCTCAGGGTCATGTTATACTTAGAAGTGAGTTTTATAATGCTGAGATGTTTGTTTCAGTGCTGAACACAAAAAGATTGGATCTCTCCTTGCTAGGGGTATCCCATAAGTATTACAACTCCAGTTGCCTAGGTGTTTCTGACACCTATACTCAACTTTGTTTGTTTGGCTATATATATATATATATATATATATATATATATATATATATATATATATATATATATATATATATATATATATATATATATATACAACGTTTTAAACTGTAATTGCCTTGAATAATTTGTGCAGAATTTGGGTTGAAGTTTTATTTCATTCCACCAAGTTGAAGAACTTATCAAAGCATAGGGTTGATTGGATTCGTCCCTCTTGTAACACCGGTGTTGATCTCACTGGGCTCTTGTGGTTACGAGGGAGCTGAGATATTTTGGTGTTCGCTAGAGATCCTACAGGATGACGAGGTTGGATGATAAATTATGTGAACTCCTCAAGCCTGAGATATTTTGGTGTAATTAAAGTAATTATTGCAGTACAATTGCAAAAACAAAACAACATATAAAACTAATAAAACTTGGAATACGATTTAAAAAACAGGGTAAGTTTTTTTTTATTATAACTTTTTTTTTCACGTGTAATTTTTTTTACATTTAATCTCTTTAATTCATTTTTTCTTGTATAGATTTACTTTAGATTAATATTTTAAACACAATCAAGAAATAATCGGAAATCTATATAAAAAATAAATAAATAAAAATACGAAAATACGGCTTTAAACACTATCAGTTTCCGCCATTAAATTGCACATGCAACGAATTAGAGAATTAATAAAGATGAAACTTGTAGCTGTTCTCTCTCATGTAAGTATTAAAATGTTAAATAAAATAATAATTTATCCGTGATATTCAGTTCACCAAATAGATCGGCTCTATTTCGAAATGATTTTTTTTTTCCTCTTCAATTTTGTTTTCTGCGAACTTGCCTTTCCGTTCGTCATCTTGAATGTTAAGTTGAGCTTGTAAAGTTAATCACATTTGAAAAATCGTTTCCTTTATAAAAGCAGATAAAGTTAATCGAAAGCAGATTATAAAACAAAAACGTAAGTATTACTACATGGCGCACGTATGTGTATTTTTTATTTTCACCTTTTTTTTCATCGGATTATTATCGAACGGTTACTAATCTATCAGATTTTTTTTTCAATACTGACTTAAACATAAAAAACGGTCAATACGTAATTCTTTATGTTATCAGCGGTGGCCAATTCTGTATGCGTTTTCACGTACAGAATTGATAAAATTTTCTTGATTTTTGTTCTTTAATGTCCCTGTGTCTTTATTGAAACATGAAATCAGAAAAAAAAGCGAATAATCCTAATGAAAATGTTGATTTATCGTTGTGATGCCTTTGTAAAAAAGCGAATAATCCTAATGAAAATGTTGATTTATCGTGGTGATGCCTTAGCAGTGTCAGAAATTTCGTGAAAATAGTGAATAATTCCACCCCATCTTTCCAAGCTTATAACTCCTCGAAAAATGTAATTCAAGCCCTAATTTTTTTTTCAATTAAAGGAGTAAGGACCAAGGTTTTATTTAAAAAAAAACAAAACAAAACAATGTGTTTTTTTTTTTTTTAAAGGTTTTAAACTTCGGACTTTACAGGTAAATTTCTAAAAAACTGATTTTTTTTTTGTTTTAAATTTGAATATATTATTTATTGACCTTTTCTCTTCAATTTGTGATATATAAACCTATTAAACATAAATTAATTATTTACTTTTTAATAGACATTTCAAAATGAGAGGCGTAAATTATTCGACCCCCTATCTTTCTAAGCTTATAACTCCTCGAAAAATGTAATTCAAGCCCTAATTTTTTTTCAATTAAAGGAGCAAGGACCAAGGTTTCATTAAAAAAAAAAAAAAAAGACAAAAAGAAAAAATGTGTTCTTATAAAATAAGGTTTTAAACTTCGGACTTTACAGGTAAATTTCTAAAAAACTGATTATTTTTTTTGTTTTAAATTTGAATATATTATTTATTGACCTTTTCTCTTCAATTTGTGATATATAAACCTATTAAACATAAATTAATTATTTACTTTTTAATAGACATTTCAAAATGGGGGGGGGGGCGTGAAAATGGGGGGGCGTGAATTTAAAAAAAACGTTTGTCTAAAATATTATATTCGGTTTATTGGAAAGAACATAAAATTTCACATTGACCCTGAAAATATCGTAAAAATAGAATCAATAGAAAAATTTTGATAGATTTTTAAAATTTAAAAATTTAAAAATATTGAGTTTAAAAATTGAAAAATATTGAGTTCGGAAAATTCATTACTGTTTTAAAAAAAAAATAAAAATATTTTTATTACTTTTAAAACAACTGTAATAGTTTATTTTGGAAGTATAATCCATAAAGAAAATAAATAACCCACTTTTAACAGAGAAATTACGAGATTTTTATATTGTATTCGCAGTTTCGTGTTAGGGGTGTCAAAAATTCCTACAAAAATTCTGATACTGCTAGTGATGCCTTTGTAAAAAAAAAAAAAAAATTTCACTGTCGATTGTTTTTGTTTTCAATATTAACTTAAACAAACAAACAAAAAAAAATAACTTCTTTATCGTTTACCAAAACAAAACAATAAAATAATAATAATTTAGGCACCGCCAAAAATGGCCGCAAAATCAAGTTGTTGTTGTTTTTTAAAACGAAATTACATTTATTAAAATCCATTATTTCTGAGTAACTTTTTTTTCCAGAAAGATAAAACCCTGAATTTTATCATATAGAAAACAGAATAATGTAAAACTTTTTCTACTATTTTTAATTAAATTTTAAATTTTCCCAAAAAGTTAACAATTGACATTTTTTGTCTTGCACAAAAAACGTACATAAATATTTAAAAAAAAAAAAAAAAGTTTTTGAAATAATTAATTTATTTATTTATTGTCTAACTAAGATTTAGGATGATTTTCTAAGAGAATATGCAAAAATATTATAATATAAGTACCTGAATTTCAAATAATTCCACTTATTCGTATAGGTAACCAGATATTTCGCGTCGATCTAGAGTCTACAGCGACACTGTTTATGTTTGCGTTTGATAAGAAGAAAACTATGGAAGACCAAACAGGCCAAAAAAAGTTATTTTTCAGTGACGAAAATTTCAATGTATTATTAAGCTGAGGCTGGCCATTACCAGATGGGTGACCATTTGTATGAGTTTGGTTTTTAATGTGTATGTGTGTGGGGGCCAGGCTCCCCAAAATGGGGGGGGGGCAATTTAAAGCAGAATAAAAAAAAATTATTTCAGCGCGTTTGGTCCACCGTAGTCGAAAGGCGGCAAACATTTTCAAACGAGATCGAAAAAAATGATGCTATTTTTAACACAAAGGGCACAATATTTATCGAATTTTTTTGTATCGATTCTTCAAAGCATGCCCTGTTTAATAATGGTCATGCATTATTCGGCTCGCTAAAAAAAATTGTTAATTTATCAAAGCTTTTAAAATGGCTTTTTTTCGTATAAATATTAAAACATTTTTTGTTTTTTGTTTGCTTAACTTAAATTAATTATTTTACTTAACATATTAACCGAATTTCACACTTCAAAACTCAAAAAACGGGATAATTAAACACAATCGAAGTTCTGATACTCAGACGTCAAAATAAGGTATGCAAACAATTTTTTTAATCGATATTTCTGTCCTTTACAACAACACAATATGTTGTGTTCAGTTTCAGATGATTATTTTAAGCATATTTGTACCACCTCAAAACAAGGGGGGTTGTAAATAAAAATATATATATATATATATATATATATATATAAATATTATTTATGAAAAATAAGTACACTGTTATAATGTTCATTCTTCTCATAATAATCGCTGAAAATTTCGTATTGATCAGATAATTACCTGATTTTTGGTAGATTTGTAAAAAGACGGTCCGTCAAAAGGTACTGACCTGCCCCCCCCCCAGTTTTGCCGGTGCCTATAATAATTTCATAAATTTTATGTTTTTAAATGTTTCACAAGTTTAAAAAAAATCAGATTTTGTTTTCACTAATGACTTAAACATAAAAAAGGTCGATTTCTAAAATCTTTCAAAATTATAAATATTCTTTAGAATGACGACTTTTATAGGTTTTCAAGGATGCTGAAAATGAATAAATATTTCAAAAGAGGCGCAGAGAATTAGTTTCGATGGCATGAAAAAAGTATTTTTTCTAAAAGTGAGAATCACTTTTCTATATAAATTTAATGTAAAATAAGCACCCACTTTTTGACCACATGGTAATATTTGGGGGAGGGGCTGCCTGAAAACCGTTTTGGTAAGTTGTTACTTACTTTCCACCTTAATAGTCATCTTTACCATGTCGAATTCTATATGTTTTCGGGTATGCTGAAAACGAATATCACATTTAAAATTGCCGCATACAAGTAGTTTTATGGATATTAAGCTAAGTAATTATTTATGTTATCAGTGGTGGCGACCATTCATAACATAAGGAATTACATTGCTTAAAATTCGGAAAACTCATTGTCTTTTTAACTCAACTTTTCTTTCCAAGAATAAGTTTCTCTTCTTTTGTAAAATGTTTTAATCCGGGGAACATTTGATAATTTAAAATGAACATCAGTAGATGACACTTGATGAATTCCATGCTTGAGTTTATAAACAAGAAAAAATTGATTTCTTTTGTCTTTCTCATAATCTTTTCTTTCATAACTCATTCCTAACGCTTCACATACTCTGTCAAAATTGTTAACCAAAATCATCTTCCAAAGTGTCACATATAAAACGAACCCTGAGAAAGGAATATTTTTTAAAAACAGAATATAGATCTTACCCAACATCGAATTCCTTCTCGCTGGTTCCTCTTCTCCACTTTCAAACTCCGAACCAACTCTAGGCCGTTTTGAATGGATCCTATTACTGTCTTTGACATCTGCAACGTTGATGTTAACTCCTCCATATTGGGATATCAGCTTGTTCTGTGGCTCAATCACTATCCAACTCATTGGACTTTCCTCAATCAACGTTGCCCACAAATGTTTCACATGCGCCTTCTGGTGGTTCTTATAAAAAACCAGATCTCCAATCTTAAAATCTACTGACTTTATTTTCTTATTCTTGTTTTCTATCAGTTTTTTCCTAACTTCCTGAATGTTATTCCTTATCAAAGTAAAAGATCGATGCATCTCTTTTAGAGCGATCTCGTGTTGCTCATCACCATAGTATACTCTACAAGGCATTAATATATTATCTAATGGCAGAGTCACGTCTCTGTTGTAACGCAAGTAGTATGGTGATAATTTTGTCATTTCGCTCACATGAAATCTGACAGCTTCCAACATTTGATTAGTGTATAAATCCCATGACATCACATTGTTTCTGATCTTTTTTTGCTTAACGGTCATGCATCATCATATGAAATCTTTCTATTTCATTCTTTGTATGGTGATAAAATGATGTGGTCACATGATATATGTTGATGCTTTCTTCATCACTTCGTTAACATTTTCCAACCCATTATCTTTTAACAGCTGAGAATTTCATCCAACAACAGATGCACCACCATTTCTGTATTCTTATTAGGGACTGCAAAAGCCTCCAGTCAGCCACTATACATATCGATAAAAGTCACTATGTACTAATAAGTGAAAAGTGTCTTTGGGTAGGGTCCGAAAATAGCAATGCCAGTTTTATGTAAGGAAAAGGCGGACGAAAGCACGGGCAATGAAGAAGCCCCCCAGTCTTCCTCTCTGAAGAAGCGCCCAAAGAAAAAAGTCACCACATCCCTACCCTCTGATAATGATATCAGAGGAGCGTGTGACGAAAATTGTGGGAACGCAGGTGTTCTATGTTCTAAGCATGAATCTCAAAGTTGGATGTGTCAACAAAATTTTCTGAGTGGTTCACCATATAGCAAGTGTACCTGTTGTCTTGAAGGGAGTAGTATGCACCCCATCCCCACCACTCATTATATGAATGTATTTTAATATAATTGGGAGGAGAGTCCCTCTATCCATCTTTTAACTGATAAGACCAACCAGTGGAATAACAATTGTTTTTTGCTTATTCTCTCTATTCCACCAAACAGTCAAATTTGGGATAGAGGACGCCCTTTATTATATTTATACATTCTTTCTATAAATGACAAAGACTCTTTGGAATTTCTAAGAAACCATGTAATGTATCACATGTAATGTTACATGTGTTGTATTGCAGGTAATGTTACATGTAATATATTGCACGTAATGTTACATGTGATGTATCACATGTAATGTTACATGTGATACATCACATGTATCATACCTAATGTTGCATGGGATGTATCACACATAATGTTACATGTAATGTATCGCCCATAATGTTACATGTAATGTATCACATGGAATTTCTAAGAAACCATGTAATGTATCACATGTAATGTTACATGTGTTGTAATACATGTAATGTTACATGTAATATATTACATGTAATGTTGCATATAATGTGCTGCACATAATGTTAAATGTAATGTATCACACCTAATAGTACATGTGATATATCACACATAATGTTACATGTGTTGTATTACACATAATGTTTCATGTAATATATCCCATGTAATGTTGCATATAATGTATCACACATCTACATGTGATATATCACACGTAATGTTACATGTGTTGTATTGCAGGTAATGTTACATGTAATATATTGCAATGTAACATTATGTGCAATACATTACATGTAACATACCGTGTGATACATTACATGTAACATTGCGTGTGATATATTACATGTAACATCACATGCGATACATTACATGTAACATGTGCAGTACAACACATGTAACATTACGTGTGATATATCACATGTGTTGTATTGCACATGTTACATGCAATGTATCGCATGTGATGTTACATGTAATGTATCACACGCAATGTTACATGTAATGTATCACACGTTATGTTACATGTAATGTATTGCACATAATGTTACATGTAATTATTGCATGTAATGTTGCATATAATGTATCGCCTGTAATGTATCACATGTAATGTTACATGTGATGTATCACATGTAATGTTACATGTGTTGTATTGCACATAATGTCACATGTAATGTATCACACATAATGTTACATGTGATTTTTCACATATGTTACATGTGATTTTTCACATATGTTACATGTGTTGTATTACATGTAATATATCGCATGTAATGTTACATGTGATGTATTGCATGTAATGTTACATGTAATGTTTCACATATGCTACATGTGTTGTATTACATGTACTATATCGCACATAATGTTACATGTAATGTATCGCATGTGATGTATCACAAATAATGTTACATATGATGTATCACACATAAAGTTACATGTGATACCTGCAGAAAAGATTGCACTTTTAGGACAATAGTCAATGGAGATGCAGATGTTGCTTCTTTTTTCCGAAAACAAAAAAATGTAATTTCTTACATGAGGTCCACTTCCACAATTTTTACAAGGTTTCGACTATGCTGAATAAGAAAATGTCACTTAAATTTTGCAAACACTTTGGCGATATAAAGAACTCGATAATGCACTGTAATTCACTAGTCGCCATGTTGTACACGCACGATAAACAAATCTACTTCTCTGTGACTAACTCTGCCACCCCCTTTTTTAATATGGTATTTGCTGGAGGGTATACTGACAACAAATATCATAGTAAAAGGAGTGTTTATTCTGAAAGCTGTTCCTTCCAGAATTTCCATGGGTATGTTTTGGGTGTCTATTCCGAAAGCCGTTCTTAACAGGAAATTATTCAGTGGATCAAATTTGTAATTGTTTTGGTTTATACGCATGCACATTACTAATTTCTTGGTTGTGAAAAAAAAAGTGCATTTGTTTCCGCTAGGTGGCAGTGTCAGTCACAGAAAAGTAGATTTGTTTATTGTGCAAGCATACAACATGGAGGCCAGTGAATGACAGTGCATGATACAGGTCTTTATATCTCAAAAGCTACTTGTCTCTGCAAAATTTTAATGAGAGTTTCTTATTCAGCATAGTATAAAATGTTACAGAAAATTGTGGAGGTTGACCTAATGTACAAAATAAAAATACCTTAAAAATATTTTTTAATATTTCAGGAACATTACGATAAGCAGTATTCCTTCAATATTTTCACAAAATAATATAATTAGAAAATATTAAATGTGGTTTTAATGATAAAAATTATCACAAAAATTTCGCATGTGACACTCTGTTCATAAAAATCAGTTATCTTAAACTTCATGCTATTCTCACGAGATCCTCATTTAGCCAAGCCTGCATAATGAACACTTGTTACAAGAAAGCATTTATGTTGGAATGATTTGAATTAATATTCCTAACACGTAAATAAATGTTTTTTCATCTTAATACAGTGATTTCAAGTTCTTTGTTAAGTGTCGCTATTTTCCGGAGTTATTTCTATATTTTTATTTTATGTATGTGAGGATGTGCCGGTACCTTCTACAAATTGGTGATCTCATTAAATTTACTTTTAACGGTCCTGCAGATCCTCTACTACTTTCGACTTCAAGAGATTCTTATACCTGCAACCTCAGCCCTAAAAGTTGATAGATCCCGATTATGAATGGGTGAACACAGACTCACACCCTTAGAAGTTAGTGACTCCACTGTCAGTTCCCACACACACACACACACACACACACACACACATATATATATATATATATATATATATATATATATATATATATATATATATATATATATATATATCGTTTTTGGAGCAGAAACACGAGAAAATAAATATCCAAACTTTTATTTTCCGTTTCTTTATATGTGTGAACCCAGCTAGAGACTAAGAGTGTAGACCATGAGGTGGGTAGATGAAGCCATGTTTGTGTGATGTTGATTGCCGACTGACTGTAGGCTTCTCCTGACGTTTGCCTTTTTGTCTGGACTATATATGTGACCTGCTTTGTTAAGGGTCGCTCACCTTCGAGACCTGTGCATATCAAATAGTTGAGCTTTCACCACTGATGATATCAATTTTAACGCTCAGTGCGTTTGCTACCAGCTGTCACATGTGCGTTTGCAAAAGTTGAATGCATGACACCCAGTAATTAAACTCTTGTCTCTTTTACTCTCCAAATCATGTGATGCCATGTGGAGTTAACATAAAAGACTCTCATATCTCAACTTCAATTCTCACAATCTATATAATGTAAAGAACGTTATATCGTTTCCTACAACACAAAGCAAAAGCAATATGTACTAATAACAATACATATCAAAATGAGGTGGAAAGTTTAAGAGAAATCGTCCACCAGAGAGCAAGATACAAAATGTTTCCAGATAAACGAATCACTCCTTAATACTGCCGTAATATGGATAACACTTTGTATAGATATATGAAGAACTTGGCATAAAAGAATTGAAAGAATTTGCAATCTCTATAACGTCAGAAGAGTATTCACGTGTGATTTGACTCTCCAGAAACAGGTTGTGCATGTCAAGCCGTTTATGGAAAAATCATGATTAAGAAATTCCATTTAAATACGGAAAATTATACAAATGTAAGCCATGTAATTTACTAACAGTAAAGATGCAGAAGAACAATAAAGTGTAGGCTGGCTTAAAGGAAACAGTACATATTCTGGGTGATGATCAACTACTAAGCATACCTAGTATAGTATTTAACACGATATGGGAACCATTAATAATAAACAATAGATATTTATGTACATATAGTAATACGTAGTAAAAAGTGTCTATACATTTATATATATATATAGTAATAAATAGTGATAACATCTTGACCCAAAATATTTCCTTAAATTCATAATAGGATTTCTTGTAGGACCCGTGGTGCTATGGTTAGAGTACTTGGTAAAATTCAGTTGTAAGTTAAATACGCGTGACGTTGAAGTTTCAATCATCTGTGGGATTGAAAATAGAATTTGAAATTACATAGGAATTCTAGCAGTCATCGCTAACGATATAAGAGCTTGCTAATCTAATGTACTAAATAAAGACTTCTGTTCAGCATTCTGTACATAATTCGGAGTTGAAAAGAAAAGTTCCCAAGTTCAACAAAATACACCCAAGTTGAATCCAAATAATATAAATAATCCTCATAAAGATTTTTAGTTAAAGATTTTAAAATAGAAACACATTGAATATTTGAAAATAGAAATACATTAATTTCGCTAACTAACCAGTATTGCATAAAACTATAATCATTTTATTTTGAATTTCATCAATAATAAATGTTTTGGATATTTTTAATAAAAATCAACAAAATAAATTTAATTTTACCACATGAAATGTATGTTTTAATTTTTTTTATTTTCAGAATTTGCAACAATTAAAAGAAATCCATTAATTGATAAGCTGGACTTTTTTCATTGGTGATTTAAAAGGTTAAAAATAATTAGAAATTGCATCATCTCATTTTCTAAAGTTGAAAAATCTGGATGTGACTCACCAAATATTTTTCATCAAATTTGTGTGTTTATTATCACTAAATTGAATCCCAAAAAAACAGTGCAACTTTAATAAAAAAGGATTAAAAAGGATCAACCTCATAAAAATTTCTTTATATAAAGTGTCTAAAGTTGAAAATTATTAGAGTGCCTCTCATTATACACTCCATTGCATATAATTTTTTGGAATCAGATACAAAACAATATGGAAGACAGTCAATACAAGAGGAAAAAATCACATTCTTGTGAAGTATGTGGTTCTTCTTTTGCATGGAAGTCAAATTTGCTGAATCATATGAAAACACATACAGGAGAGAAACCACATTCTTGTGAAGTATGTGGTTCTTCTTTTGCATGGAAGTCGAATTTGCTGAATCATATGAAAACACATACAGGAGAGAAACCACATTCTTGTGAAGTATGTGGTTCTTTTTTTGCACAGAAGTCAAATTTGTTGAGTCATATGAAAATACATACAGGGGACAAACCACATTCTTGTGAAGTATGTGGGTCTTCTTTTGGATGGAAGTCACATTTGTTGAGTCATATGAAAACACACACAGGGGACAAGCCACATTCTTGTGAAGTATGTGGTTCTTCTTTTGCATGGAAGTCGAATTTGCTGAATCATATGAAAACACATACAGGAGAGAAACCACATTCTTGTGAAGTATGTGGTTCTTTTTTTGCACAGAAGTCAAATTTGTTGAGTCATATGAAAATACATACAGGGGACAAACCACATTCTTGTGAAGTATGTGGGTCTTCTTTTGGATGGAAGTCACATTTGTTGAGTCATATGAAAACACACACAGGGGACAAGCCACATTCTTGTGAAGTATGTGGTTCTTCTTTTGCATGGAAGTCAACTTTGCTGCGTCATATGAAAACACATACAGGGGACAAACCACATTCTTGTGAAGTATGTGGTACTTCTTTTGCACAGAAGGCACATTTGCTGTGTCATATGAAAATGCATACGGGAGAAAAACCACATTCTTGTAAAGTATGCGGTTCTTCTTTTGCAAAGAAGTCAAATTTGATGAGTCATGTGAAAACACATACAGGAGAGAAACCACATTCTTGTGAAGTATGTGGTTCTTCTTTTGCCCGGAAATCATATTTGTTGAATCACATGAAAACACATACAGGAGAGAAACCACATTCTTGTGGAATATGTGGTTCTTCTTTTGCACAGAAGGCACATTTGCTGGGTCATATGAAAACGCATACGGGAGACAAACCACATTCTTGTAAAATATGTGCTTCTTCTTTTGCATGGAGGTCACATTTGTTGAATCATATGAAAACACATACGAGAGAAGACCCACATAGGAAATATGCAGCTTAATGAAAACATCGACATCAGGGATCTAGAAGAGCATGAGCCTTATAAGTACCTTGGCATTGAGGAAAACGAGAACATACAACATGCCAAGATGAGGGAGAAGATTAGTAAAGAATATGTACGCCGGATGAGGAAAATATGCAAAACCCAGCTCACCAATAAAAATAAAATTACTTCCATAAACCAGCTTGCTATGCCAGTAATAACATACAGCTTTGGTATCATTGACTGGCCACAAAAATACATCAATCGGCTAGATGTAAAGACACGGAAGCTACTAACGCTTCATAAAATAATATACAGAAATCAGTCTACCAAGGCTGCATTTGCCCAGGGGAGAAGGAGATCTGGGACTCTCAGAGATCAGTCATCAACATAGGGCAACTATTGTGAGCACCGGTCAGTATCTGAGAAGCTCCCAGAATGACACCCTCTCAATAGTATATGAACATCAAGAGTCAAGAGCCAGCAGAACAACATCAGTTACCTAGCTGGCCAAGCATTTTGGTCAGGGCTGTCTCTCAGATGAGGACGAAACACCAAACACGTGTGCCACAGAAATAGCAAGAAAGAGCCGACAGAAATATACCGAGACCTTCCAACAGATGAACCTTAAAGAATGGGAACAACATCAGCGTGTAAAGTATTTTCTGGGGGAACTCTCTCATGAGTACATAGATAAAGAAGGTTCTTTGGACTGGCTCAAATGGGAATCCCTCCAACACGATCAGAAAAGGGTAATAATGGCTGCCCAAGACCAGGGATTGATGACCAATGCATTCAAGAAGATGGCAGGGATCAGTAATGACAAATGCAGGTTCTGCTATACAGAATTGGAAAGTGTTGGTCATCTGATATCAAGTTGCAAAGTTTTTCTAGGGGACGGCTACTATACAGCGAGACATGATGGAGTATGCAAGTACCTCCACTGGACCATCTGTAAAAAATTAAACATCCAGTGTAGCAGCAAGTCCTGAGAACCTCAACCTGAAAGAACAGTTGGAAATGACTTATATACCATACATTACGACCATGTATCCCTACAGCCACCTACCTTGAAAATGCTGCTGTGAAACCTGACAAATATGTAAATATATCCACATGACGATCTTTAGAATGTTGAATATTTAATGTTGCAGCAAGTCCTTGGAACAACAGTTGGACATATCATACACCATCCACGTTGACTCTACGTTTTCTTATGGCTACATGTCTAGAAAACGGATCTATTAAATCTGACATGATGAAATGGGACAAGAAAGAGAAAGAATCAACCTAAGACGTTAATGTCCTCAAATAATACTGTGTTAAAGAAAGTGATATGAAAAAATAACGAAATACCAGGTTCTTATGTTCGACATAGAAAAGAAACTGGAATCTTAGGAAAATCTCCATTCCAGTAATTATAGAAGCAGTTGGAATTAGACAAAAGCATTTAAAAAATTTTTGAAATATATTGTAGTGAAGTAGAAAAAAAAAGAAATTAAAAAAAATATATAAGACACAGCTGTTCCTTCCAAAAGGTTGAGCTCTTCAACGTCCAAAAATAATTCACCGTCACAAAAAGAATTCACCGTCACTTCTTCCAACCGTCGTTTCAGTCTCTGCGCTCTTCCCCTGCTTTAAAAAAAGTACCGTTTATATGCTGCCCATTTCTCCACTTATGGAAATTGACTATCAACCAGAGCCATCTAGTTTTCCATTTCTCCAAACAGCCAATTTGCAAAGGGGGACAACTCAAACCACATATATTAACTGGCCCAATGAGAAATTCCAAGAAATATTCATACACAATGCCTTGAAGACGAAACTTTAGCAATGAAACGATAACAGGGATAATAACTGTCCATAAATTTGCCTTCGGATATGAATTCATATTGTAATAAAATCGTGTAATTTCCAATCGGATTTCTTCAAACTAACTAAAGTATAAAAAGTTAAATTAACAATTTGTCAGGTACATTCGACACTCTTTCGCGAGAACTAAAATGATAAGATTTTTTAAAGTTAAAACATATTCTTGTTATGTTTGTGAGTAAAACTCGAAACTGTTTTAAGTTGATTTGCACACAACTACATAACTAGCACGCCTTCGTTTATCTCGTCCATCGATAGTGAGAACTAAAATTATGTTTGTTATATGTGTGTTATTCTTGTTAAAAATTTGTGTAACTCTCTCACACAAAAACGATAGAAAAGAATATGATCCTTTGATTATCTTCATAATTTACTTTGAAAGACAAAGTTTTTTATTCTCATGTAAATCTAAAAACATTTAAAACAAAAAACATACATTTTTATGCCAAAGTTACATCTTAACATTTTTTTTTACTTTTTAAATTTACATTTCAATAAAACGTCTATTTTGCATCAAGTATTCATGTTTTGATATCTATGTAAGCGTTTAGCTTTTTTCATTGTCTTTTAAATATGTTTAATGTACAATTTTGTTTAAATATTAGGGACGTTCAATAAGTAATGTCCCTGACCAATTTCTGTTTGTCTAATCTAGTATAAATGTATATACAATGATTTATGGGTCATATGGCAAATTTCAACTCTGAACAAATTGTTGTTCCAAAGTTTTTGAAATCAGTCAAGTGAGCAATGGAGCCTGTCAAGTGTCATGCAGTAATCAGTTGTCTTATTTGAAATCACGCACTCCACAGGAAACTTTGGATGAAATTAAAGAAACAATGCAATGTCATATTATTCTTGTAAAACGTTGGCATTATGAATTCCAATATTTCATGAACTTTGTAGGAGCAGCACCTAGATTTGGTTGCCCTTTATCTGTCATTGATGAGACTACTGTCAACCATGATGAGTCTACTTTTTTGAAGATTCATGCTTGACTATTCGTGTTGAACTGGCTTCAGTCGAAAAAAAGTTTTATGGTATTATGAAATTCATAAGCAGTCTCCCGTTGTATGTAATCCATGTTTGAGGAAATGATGACATTAGATTTTCACAAATCTTGCAGGGATGTGGCGACGTCCTTCTACATATAGTGTCTGCTATTCCTAAATAGTCACTAATCTGTTACTGACCAGGCTCGATATTGCTTAACTTGGGTGATATAACGAGAACTGGTATGCAACGTAATTATGACATGTATGAGTCGATTGCTCTAGGATGAATTTGGAGATGTGCTAAGAATATGAGTCAAAAGTTTTCCAAACACTGATTATATAGGATAAAACATTGGTCTATCACTGTAATAGGTGTATCAGAATTTGGGGGGATTTTTGACATCCCTAACATGAAACTGCGAATAAAATATAAAAAACTCGTAATTTCTCTTTTAAAAGTAGGTTGTTTATTTTCTTTATGGAATATACGAGGGGCGTGCAATAAGTAATGCCCCTGACCCACTTCCCATAGCAGTAGAGCAACGAAACTTGGCACAGTTATTAGTTTTTCTCTACATAGGAACCACCTAGAGTTATGCATTTCTCCCATCGTTTGATGGAGTTCTGGAGACCGTTTTTGTAGAACACCCCAGGTTGGTCCTCCAACCACGACGTGAATTCAGAAATCAAGGCTGTGTCATCTGGGAAACACTTTCCTTTCAAAAAAAAACTTCATGGCTGGGAAGAGGTTAAAGTCAGAGGGTGCAAGATCAGGAGAGTAGGGAGGATGGGGGAGGATTTCTTAATCACACGATCGTGCTTCTGATCTGGCGACATGCGAGTTGTGGACTGGAGCGTTGTCCTGCAAGAGGAGGGTACCTTTGTTGATCTTGCCCCGCCTCTTGATTTTGATAGCTCCCCTTAATTTCTTCAAAAGTGAAGCATAATAGACTTCTGTGATTTTGGATTCCTTTGCCTTGAAAACTGTCATAACTACTCCGTGCTGGTCCTAGAAGACTGTGAGCATGACCTTACCAGCGACAGGTTCTCGCTTCTGAAATGATGTGAGCTACCTGGGAATCCATCTGGCAGACACCTTATGCACATGCAAATGGTCATGAATGATAGTTTGCACAGACCCTGTACTATTTTTGACATCTTTGGTTATTTGGCGAATAGTAATGCGCCGATCTTCCAAAATGGCAGCCTCAACTTGACGGACAGATGCCTCATCAATGGTAGAAGGGGGGGGGCGACCAGGTCTGGGAGCTGTTTCCACAGATTTACGGCCATGTTTGAATTCACGATGCCTACATTTTACAAGGTCATATGATGGGGCATTATCACCATAAGTTTCTTTCATTTCATCAAAAGTCTCCTGTGATGTGCGTCCTTTCAAATACAAAAACCGGATCACTGCTCGACATTCAACAGGCTCCATTTCACACCTGACTCAGTTCAAACACATGTGACACAGAAACCACAATTAGTTCATAGCTGTAATTTGCCACATACCCCGTAGAGATATAAATCATTGTACATGCAAATATTCAGCTAGATCAGACAACTGGAATTGCGTCAGGGGCATTACTTATTGCACATCCCTCGTACTTCCAAAATAAACTATCAAAGTTGTTTGAAAATAATAGAAATATTTTTTAAAAACTGTTTACAAAGTGCCTTCATGCAGCCATTTTTTTACGTAATGAAATCAATTGAATTTTACAAGTTACTTTTTTTCAATTTTTAAACCTTGATTAGCTGGTATGCAATGTGATTATAACATGTATGTGTCGATTGCTCTCCAGAGCACTAGGCTTGGTTAATTTAGCTTAATGATCTTACACAATCTTTTCATATAACACATAGTTTTTGATCACGTGTGTTTGCATCTCCCAGCGATCAAGCTCTTTATTTTATGGTCGATTTAATTATCGTTATTGACTTACCGTGGTCTCCTCATGGTTGTTGAGGTCTGACCCTCACTTTAAATAAACTTAACAAACAAAAATCATTTTAAATACATTTAACAACCAAAAACTACTTTAAATAAACTTAACAAACAAAACTCACTTTAAATAAACTTAACAAACAAAAATCACTTTAAATAAATTTAACAACCAAAAACTAATTTAAATAAACTTAACAAACAAAAATCACTTTAAATAAACTTAACAAACAAAAATTACTTTAAATAAACTTTACAAACAATTGAAGAAATCTGATTTTGTTCTCCAGGTCACTAGACTTGGTTCATTTAACTTGATGATCTTACACAGTCTTTTCATATAATGCATAGTTTTTGCTCACTTGTGTTTGCATCTTCCAATGATGAAGGTCTTTGTTTTATGGTCGATTTAATTATTGTTATTGACTTGCCGTTATCTCCTCGTAGTTGTTGAGGTCTGACCCTTACTTTAAATAAACTTAAAAAACAAAAATCACTTTAAATAAACTTAACAAACAAAAATTACTTTAAATAAACTTAACAAACAAAAATTACACGTGTAGTATAACACAATGAAGATTTGCTGATTAGAAAAAGAAACTTAAAAATATTTGTTATAAGATTTTTACAGTGTATGAAAATAATGAAAATGCGAGACCAAAAACGTGTTTGCATTATCGACGCTTTAAACAACATTCTTATGTAATTAGGTTCGGGCAAAAAATGGTGGAATAAAGATGGGGACATAGTTTTGAAAGCCGATTTATCATATTTTTTTTTTAGGTTTCCGACTACATTTTGATTGGATTTGAAAGACTAATGACGAAAATTAATTTCCTAAAGGAAATTAATATTTGTACACCTGAAAAAATATTATCAGAAATGTTTTCATGGCGAGCTAAGCAATTTATCTAAATTTGGAAGGTAAATAAATTGTAAAAAGCCTTTGAAAGATAAATATTAGATTTCTGTGTCTATTTCAATGATAATCAGTAAAGCAAAATCACAAGATATTTAATTAAATAAAAAACACACATTGTACAAAAAAAAAAACTAAATTAATCAGCTCACAAAAGTAAAAGCTTCTCGATTTGCAGAATGTCAAGAAAACTGAAGCCTCAAAAGATGGATTATACAAAAGCTCAACATATAAGACAGTCGAAAGGCTGTTTGAAAATGATGCTAGGTAGTTAAAGGGAAGTAGAGGTGCTAGTTATCTTTTTTTTACAGCCGTACATTCCTATCATGGACGTTTGTGTGATTTTTTCCATTTTTAAATTTAATTATTTTTCTATATTATTGCTTTTAAATTAAAATATTTTAATTTCATTTTTCAAGATTATATACAACTTTTGTTATGGCGGAAATTTCACAGTAATGCAAGCAAAGAAAATATTAGAATTGTACATATACATATTATGCGCAACCTGTAATTTATAAAAAAAAAAGTAGAACCAGTTTTGCAATTATAATTTTTTTGTACAAATATTAAATAAACAATGCATAATTCTACGATAATATCGGTAGTTCAAAAAATTAAATTTTCTTCGAGTTATATCGAATTCATAAATACGGACATTTAGCGTTTTTTTGTAATGTTCGTGTAAAAATGAAATCTTCTGGTTGAAATAAACGATGCTAATTTTTCATTAAAAAAAAGCACAAATAAATCAATGCATATTTTTACTACTGGAAACCATAACTTTAGCTATTTTTTGTTTAACAAAAATAATATATTTCCACTGGGATTTAAATAAAAAATAATGCTTTCATTATATTCCGTTGTCATTAATCGAGAGATTCTAAGAATTCCATCTACATTAGTTAATTTCCTGATTTTTGGTGAATTTTAAAGTAAACGAAAGGGTCAAAATATTTAAAGATTTTGAGCATCGGCAATAATTTTTCACGTAATTCTTAGTTTATTTCCAATCACTTCATATGCACGTCACATTTGTACAGTGGTAACGTCACCAGCTTTGGATACTATTTTTTTAATTGTTATAATTTACAATGTTTAATTTTCATAAAAAAGCAAAAATAAATTCAATCATTTTTTTACTACAGAAAACTATAACGTTAGTAAAGGTATTTTGTTTAAACAAAATAATACATTTTAACTAAGTATTTACCGTTTAGTTCAAAGCAGCCACTGGCCACACACTGCCAGGGGTGTACTACTGGTATTGGGTGCGTCATCAGAAGTTGTCGCTGTTGTTGAGTCAGTTGACAGGTTTCACACCCTTATAGACTGCCTGCATTTGTAGCCAGAACATTATGTTGCGGGCTGCGTTCAGTGTGCACTGAATGCCAAAGTGAGATCTGTGTGTCCTGGTAATCATTTCGGGTCTGAATTCTGTTGGAATGATAAGCCATGTGCTTCCGTATGCCAGACCATTTTCAGAACACAGTTCATTGCGGTATGGACAGTATTTTCTAATGTTTAGTGGGCTGTCGTTTTTGTCCCTAGGCCAACCCTTTTTTTGTAATCTTTATTAATGTCTGTAGAGTAGTGTCATATCTGGTCTCTTCTCGAATATGTGAGAGGCGGTAGTCTGTGACAAAGAGGCTGTCTTGCATATTGATGTTTTCCAAGTCTCTTGTAACTTCCTGTTCTTACAGTAGGAAAATGGTGCAGTTATCTTCTGTTGTTACTTCAGGAGTGACGTACGAGAATGGGTATTGCTAATGTACATTTGGGGTCCTGGCTTGTATTTCACGTCTAAGGAGTATTTTTGGAGCCTTAGCCGCATCCACTGGAGTATTGTCTCCAGTGGTTTGTGGTTGGAGAATACTTTGACTTTCTCTTTACTGAGAATGTATTGTTCCAAATGTTCTGTGGCGAATATGGCAAGACACTCTTTCACAGTCTAACCATAGTTTCGCTAAGTTTTTGTGACTGCCCCGAGACTGACTTCCGAGCTGTCACATTCAAGTGAGAACTCCTTATTGAGGTCATGATAGTGTAGAATAGGGGCTTCAGTGATGAGCTTTTTAATCTGAATAAATGCTGTTTCGTGTTGTGGCAGCCAGTCAAAGACAGATTCCTTCTCCAGTAAGTCTCGTAGTGGTTCACATACTGTACTGAGTTTGGGTGCAAACTTGGCGAAGTAGTTTATGACTCCTACTAATCACCGAACGCATTGTATGCCCATAGAGCGTAGCATCTCTGATATTGCTTTTACTTTATCAGGATCCGGTACCAACCTTTGTGCACTGAAATATGTCCCATGTAGCTAACAGAGGTTTTTTTGAAGTTGAACTTATAAGGATTGATCGTTACTCCTTCTTTGTGGCATCATGACTTTTTTCAGCTTCTGCAACGCTATTACTGGACCCGTAGAGTATAGTATCGTTTTCACCTGTTGCAATATTTTGGAATTATAATGAGGTATGATCTCACACAGTCGGACGATTCTATTTATAAACGATGCTGCTAAGAACTGACGAATCAAATTAATTCATGTTCTGCTACCAACCAATCAGAAACCAGAATTGCTTTATAAATAGTAAACCTTTTCTGGAGCAATTTCACATTTCTTTTCCGTCTCGACACGGTAAGAATATTTTGCTCTGTGGAACTGTCTACTACAAACAAGTCACCTCCCAGGACTTGTGTGTAACATCGAACCATCTGAAACTGTTCTGAAACTCAAAATGGCTTACCATTACACCAGAACAATAGAGTATGGTGTCGTCTGTTGTCACTTGTATGTTATGGAGTTCTTCGAAACACTAGTAGATTCGTTGCTGCCATTCTTCGGGGGCTGAGCTGATTCCAAATGGAATTCGAAACCAGCATATCCTGCCAAAAGGGGTCCAGCATGGCGTTAAATATGAGGATGGCTCGTCTACAATGACTTGAAAGAAGCCGTTTTCCCTATCTACAACTACATCTACGCAATTAATTAGGTTTCCATATGACAACTAGGTTGTTGATCCATGAAATTGGCTCAGTGATCCAGGCTATTATTCCTTCGTTGACCATCTTTTTAACTCAGCTTTAAGTAGCAGAGGGACTCGGCGAGACTATTTTGCATAGATTTGACGTTTGGGTCAATTTAAATTTTCTATCCACCTGGTAGCCTTCCCAGTCCAGAGAAAATGTCGCTGTAGTTGCTGAGGATTTCTTCTTTTGTGATTGGTGTTGCCTCCTTTATTTCACTCAGCTGTTGCACACATTCTGTGTTAAAAGCTATGAACTTCAGTGCAGAGCTAGCCCGTCCTGAAAATAATGATGGTGAGTTGCTATCCACGACTTGGAAGGTGACCTTTTTTATTCCCTTCACTTTACAGTGGAGTGTTATTGAGCCCAAGGCTGAAGTATAGATTTGTCATACAGCTTCAAATTTATGAGAGACGGTGAGGACTAGAAGTTATACGTTCAATGCCTCATGATTCCAGAAATCTACAAAATTCACTGCTCGTGTAGTTGGTCACCATGTGCAGCAAAGATGGATTTGAGGACTTTGACGAAGGATCTTAGATCTGGGAGCAGGCCGACCTCCACAAAATGAGAGTAGATGTCAACCAATACCACAAACTATTTACCATTTAGTTCAAAGTAGTCACTGGCCACACACTGCCAGGGGTGTACTGGTATTGGGTGCGTCATCAGAAGTTGTCGCTTTTGTTGAGGTTGAGTCAGTTGACAGGTTTAACCCCTTCAGACTGCCTCGATGATCTCTGCATGCATTTGTGGCCAGAACATTATGTTGCGGGATGTGTTCAGTGTGTACTGAATGCCCAGGTGAGATCTGTGTGCCCTGGTAATAATCTCATGTCTGAGTTGGGTTGGAATGATAAGATGTGTGCCTCGGTATGCTAGACCATTTTCAGAACACAGTTCATCGCGGTATGGCCAGTATTCTCTAATGTTTAGTGGGATGTCGTTTTTGTCCTCAGACCAACCCTTTTTGTTATATTTATTAGTGTCTGTAGTGTTGTGTCATGACTGGTCTCCTCTCAAATATGTGAGAGGCGGTGGTCTGTGACAAAGAGGGCGTCTTCCATATTGATGTTTTCCAAGTCTCTTGTGAGTTCCTGTTCTTCTTGTTGGAATATGGTGCAGTTATCTTCTGTTGTTACTTCAGGAGTAGGTAGTTACACACGAGATAGGGTATCGCTAATGTATATTTCGGGCCCTGGCTTGTATTTCACGTCGAAGCAGAATTTTTGGAGCCTTAGCCGCATCCGCTGGAGTCTCTTTGGGCTCACATGAATGGGTATTGCGAGTATTGTCTCCAGTGGTTTATGATTGGAGAATACTTTGAATTTCCTTTTACCGAGAATGTATTGTTCAAAACGTTCTTTGGCGAATACGATGGCAAGAAACTCTTTCCCAATCTGGGCATAGTTTTGCTCAGTTTTTGTGAGTACTCGGGATGCATATACAATAGGATGTTCTTCCTAAGTTTTTGTGACTGCCCCGAGACTGACTTCCGAGCTGTAACATTCAAATGAGACCTCCTTATTGAGGTCATAATAGTGAAGAATAGGGGCTTCAGTAATGAGCTTTTTAATCTGAATAAATGCTAGTTCCTGTTATGACAGCCAGTCAACGACAGATTCCTTGTCCAGAAAGCGTCGCAGTGGTTCACATACTGTCTTAAGATTGAGTGCAAACTTGATGAGGTAGTTTACGACTCCTAGTAATCACTGAATGCCTTGGATGTCCGTAGAGCGTTGCATCTCTGAACCTATATCTAAAATTTCAAGTGTTTAGACCGAAAATTGTCGGATGAGTTTGGTAGAATGCTCAAACGGCAAATCCTTGAACTTTGACCCCTTAATCGCAAAATTTCTGGCCGAAAACCGATCACATCGATTTTCCCAAACTTCAGTACACTGCATATCAAATTTCGAGCCTGTAGACTTAAAATTAACAGAGTTACTGCATAGGTAAATGTACACACACAGATACACAGACAGACAGACAGACACTTTCACTTTTACAGATATAATAGATTTTATAATCGAAGTAAGTAACATTTCGTTGATTTTCTTTAAATCGTTTAAATAAAACAATTTGAAAAAAAAGAAATGTTTCATTATTTGCTATTAAACCTGTTTTTTTTTTTTATTTCGTCTTTACTCTTTTAATTGTAAAAAAATAGGGTTGGAATTATATTTTTCAAGTAGGTATAACTTCGAAATATTGTAACTTGAATTATTTAAGTTCTTATCACACATTTTTAATGGCGGCTTCTGATAAACCTAATCATTAACACAAGAAAATATTATAATATTACATTTGAAATTTTTGTGGGAATTGTTGTCATTAAAACCACATTAAATATTTTTATAATTATATTATTTTTTGTGAAAATATTGAATGAAAACTGCTTATTGTAATATTCCTGAAATATCAAACTATTTTTATTGTTAACATCTACAATGTTTTATTTTTATATATAAAAAACAAACAAACATGTATTAATGAGTTATTTTTTTTAGTTCTTAAAACCTTTACTTTTCCGGCCACCAATTTTCAGGCAATAAAGCTGCGGCATATTCTTTACTCAATATCGGCTTCATATTCTCTCTGTTTCTCGCTACTTAACAGGGTGTCAGCGGGATTTCTCTCTTCGGAATGACCCATATACACTCAGTGAACAATTCCAACACATGTTCGGCAAAAACCTATGCAGTATAATACTCTTGACTCTAGTCTTACATACACCCTCGTCTCCTAATGGAAGAGACATTTATCGGACCACGTGTATTTAAACAAGCTTGGATTTTTGACAAAATCTATTCATCAATAAACATGGCGTATGCAATTCCACCACCACTTCAAATGTCGTACTTGTTATTGACTTTACAAGCTCAACTTTACATTCAAGATGACGAACGGAAGAGCAAGTTCGCAGGAAATCTACCTAAATAACTTTAGGCACGCACAATATAGTTCTTTTTCAATATCTTTATTTTTAATGTGTTTGATGAACTCCACAAGCACTGTTTTAAATGTTTCAAACACAATAAAAAAAAAATCAAGAATATAAAAAATAAAATAAAATAAATAATAAATAAATAAAAATACGAAAAGGCGGCTTTAAAAACTGTCAGTTTCCGTCATTAAATTGCACGGGAAACGAATTAGAGAATTAATAAAAATGAAACTTGTAATCTGTTCTCTCTCACGTAAATATTAAAATAAAATAATATTAATTTTATCCGTGATATTCACCAAATAGATCGGCTCTATTTCGAAATGATTTCTTTTTTTTATTTTTCCTCTTCAATTTTGCTTTCTGCGAACTTGCTCTTCCGTTCGTCATCTTGAATGTAAAGTTGAGCTTGTAAAGTCAATAACATTTGAAAAGTCGTTCCCTTTATAAAAGCAGATAAAGTTAATCGAATGTAGATTATAAAACAAAAACGTAAGTATTACTACATGAATTTAGTATCGATTTTTGCGCATTTGCAGAATACGTTAAAAATCTAAGGGAGATAACTACATTTACTAAACAAATAATCCTAATGAAAATATAGATTTATCGTTGAACATTTTTTCGCTGTCGATTGTTTTTGTTTGTTCTTTGTTTTCAATACTGACTCAAACATTAAAAAAACTGCTTAATCGCTTACCGAAGAAACAATAATTTCATAAATTTTAAATGTTTTTTAACTAATGTTTTTATTTTTGTTTACCAAAGAAACCAAAAAACTATAAATCTTAAATGGTTTTCATTGTTTAATGGTCTTTATTTTCATTTTTTTTCTCTCAATTTTTTTCAGTGGATTATTATCATTAATCTATTATTTTATTTTCAATACTTAAACAAAAAACAACAACGTCTACAATCTGACGTAAAGCAAAAAAAAAAAAAAATATATTTACAATGGAACCTTTTTATCAATTTCTAGAATCTGACGTAAAGCAAAAAAAATCTTTACAATAAAAAACTTTTATAGTTTTTCGGGTATGCTGAAAACGAATATATACTTCAACAGTGGCGCAGAGAATTAGATTTCATGATATGAGGAAATTACTTTTTCCAAAAGTGGGAATCACTTTTTTCATATTAATGTAATGTAAAATGAGCGGTACTTCACTTATTGATCCATGCTGAAATAATAATGTTATTTTTAGAAAGCCATTCTTAACATGGGGAGGAGGATGTTTTGTACCTATTCTGTACTTTATCCTTACAATTTAATAAAAAAAAGATATAAAACTTTAATAAACTTGAAGATACTATTTTAAAATTAGCGCAGATCAATAAGTGCACTAGCACCAAATGAGCACCCACTTTCAGGCCACACGATGATAATTTTGGGGGGTGGCTGCCTGAAAGCTGTTTTGGTAAAATGGTACTTAACAATCACCTTTGATATGACGATTTCTATAGGTTTCTGTATGCTGAAAACGAATATCCAATTAAACTTTGTCACAAATAAGTCGTTTTCCGAATATTATACAATGTAAAGAATTGGCCACCAATGATAACATAAGGAATTACACTGCTTAATAATTAGAAAACTACTTCGCAGCAAACCTAACATAAGGAATGACACGTATCTGTATGCATAAAAAAATAATTTTATGAATTTTAAATATTTTTAACTAATGTTTTTTTTGTTTACCGAAAAACAAACAAAAAACTATGAATCGTAAATGTTTTTCATTGTTTAATGGTTTTTGTTTTCATCTTTGTTTCAATTTTTTCAGTGAATTATTTTCATTAATCTATTATTTTATTTTCAATACTTAAACATAAAAAAATAATGATAAATGTCTAGAATCTGATGTAAAGCAAAAAAAAAAAAAAACAAACAAAAAAAAAATCTTTACAATAAAAACTTTTATACTTTTTCGGGTGTGCTGAAAACGAATATATCCTTCAAACGTGATGCAGAGAATTAGATTTCACGATATGAGGAAATTATTTATTCTAAAAGTGGGGATCACTTTTTTTATATAAATTTAATGTAAAATGAGTGGTACTAGTGCACTTATTGATCCATACTGAAACAATAATGTTATTTTTAGAAAGCCATTCTTAACATTGGGAGAGGAAGGTGTTTTGTACCTATTCTGTACTTTAACCTTATAATTTAATAAAAACAGATATCATAAAACCTTATTTGAACTTGAAAATGCTATTGAAAGAATCTGTAATCTATAAACCGTTAGATTAGTGTTTGGGAGTGGTTCGGCTCCCCGGAAACATGTTGTGTGTGCCAAGTGGTTTATGGAAAAGTCAGGACAAAGCGATTCCATATGAACGTGGAAAATTATGCAAATATGAGCCATGTCATTCACTAACAGTAAGGTTAGAAAAATATTGGAGAGTTTGAAAAATCAATTCTGGCGGAATATATATGAATATAAAAGGCAAACTCTTATGGAATGAAGTGAAAGTTATAAATAGAGAAGAACAATAAAGAGTAATCTGGCTTAAGGAAACTGTATATATTCTGGGTGATTATCAATTACTAAGCCTAGTATAGTATTTAACATGATTTGGGAACCATTGATTATAAATAATATAGTAATAAGTAGTAAAAAGTATCTATGATGATGCAAAAAAGAAAGTCCGCACTTCTCTTTTTTTCAAAAACTGCAAATTTAAGCTAAATTGCATGTAACTGTTTAAAAAACCTTATACCTCATTTGATTCATCTTTTATTCGCCTATAATGTTACCTGTTCATGTTTGACTTTTGATTGGAGTATCCTAGTGTTCATATCAATTTAGAAAATAATCAAGAATACAAAAGCTCTGAAGCAAAAAAATGAGCTTTACATTAATATGTTGACTGAGCATTTTCTACACTACTTTGGCTGGAATTTTGATAATAATACTATCTTTATGCAGGATAATGCTCCATTCACCCAGCTGGCAATGTAAAGATGTTCCTTCAAGAGAATGGTATTCCCTGTTTATATTGGCCTGCAGAATCTCAAGACCTCAATCCTATCGAAAATGTATGGCATTACATCAAGCAACAGTAACACAATGATGAAATTTTAAATCTGAAAGAACTTATATCAAGTCTATATTAAATCTGAAGGACTTATATTAAGTAGATATTAATAAGTTCCTCGAACCTAATATTTTTCTAACCTCTTTATCTCTAACCTTTTTATTTTTTTAACCTTCCCTTTCTTTAATGGAGTATAAATAATGCACTGTGGATGTGTTATCAGCAGCTCCAGTAACTCTTATTTGTCCTCCACTCCTCATTTCCAATGAGTTATTTTTCTGATAAAGGGTGAAGAAAAAGCTGCTTTCTAGGTCGGCAGTACTTGCATGGACAGTAGACTGAGATGTCGGAAATTTTCTGTTTCTATGTCTATCCTTGTGGCCATGTCACTAGTAAGGGTGCTGGAGGTAAACCTTTCATCTGGGCTGACGATATCCGCCTGATAGTCAGGGACCCGAACCTTGGAATAACCACTAAGGAGGCTGTCCTATGAGCAGGCACAAAGTACTGGGGCTGCTGTATTGCCATTTGGTGAATGGATTCTGGACCATGCCGTAGTTTTTGGTGGGGCCTCTCGATGGCATACTAGTGGGTACTTGTTACGGCTTTACCTTATCATGTGCTACAAAAAAATTCCTGTCTTTTTCTCTTACTTTCCCTCTATAACCTGCTCTAATCAAGTCTGTCGACCTGATCTACAAATCTCAAAACCTAAACATGAATTATCTCCAGAAAAAAAACATGAAAAAACCTAGAACCCCATTCTCCAAAGTAGACCCCTACTACTATTTCTCCTTCTCTAACATCAGGGGTCTACGTTCCAACCTTTCAGAGGTTGAAACCCAATTGCAGGAGACGAAACTGGACATTTTGTTCCTAAGCGAAACTGGCATAGGGCTGGCCACTTCCCTAGATGAATTCATAATTAACGGATACTCTAACAACATCTAAATTTGACCCCCAAGATCGCCATAGGCATGGAATATGTGCCTACATAAAAGATGGCTTTCTGTGTTGTAGGGAAATCTCCAGAGAAGATCCTAATTTACTTCAAGTTTGCACTTGCTTACACTTGCACTGCATTTATATTTGCCCTCTTGTCGCCCCCAGCGGAGTTACTATCTTTAAGAACACTTGCTTACACTTGCACTGCATTTATATTTGCCCTCTTGTCGCCCCCAGCGGAGTTACTATCTTTAAGAACATATCTGAGAAAATTGACCACATCCTGTCTGCTCATCCTTCAACTAACATTCACATCTGTGGTGACGTCAATGTCCACAAGATGGAATGGCTGAGCCATTCAAATAAAACAGATGATGAGGGGTGGTTCTGTCATGACTTCTCCATTTCCTATAGCCGTCACTCAGATTGTTGGGGAACCCACCAGTCTACCCGATACTACCAGTCAAAATGCAAGCCTTCTAGACCTTTTTCTCACAACTTCCTCTGAGCTATGTTCATGTTCGGTTCTATCTCCTCTGGGATCTTCCAACTACTCGGTTGTATAGGTTAAGATAGAAATGAAATGCAACAAGTCTTCAGACGTAGCTCTCCACTTTACAGTATATCGATACTCTATGGCTGACTGGGATAGCTTCCATACATTTATATCTGATCTACCTCTGCATTCAATGTTTAAAAAGGATATGTCCTCTCTAGTATCAGACCTGACCGAATGGTTAATTGTAGGCATCATCATTGAACCTGAGGCCATGTTGTCAGCATAAGACAAGGCCAAACTATTTGCCAAGAACTTTGCAGCTAATTCTACCCTATGCAACCAAGGCCATCAACTCCCTATATTTCTGCCTATAACAGACAACACGCTATGCAACATACAAATATCTGTGCGTGATGTCACCAAGCTGATCAAGAACCTTGATTCCAGCATTGATGGCATTCCAGCATTGACGGCATTCTAATTCTAGTGTTGAAAAAGCTTCAACCAGAACTTTCCTCTATGCTTAGAAAACTATTTAATTCTTAAATACACCTGAATTGCCATGTGAATTCTTAAATACAGGGAATACTGATGAGGTTTTCCAGTGTGTTGTGAAGCACTTCTCCTGAAGACAATGCTTAAACACTTTCGTGAGTATGGAAGCAAGTTCTGCTTGAAGCTTTTTAACACTAAAATTTTCCATAGAATTTCTTTATGACTTCTCAGTTTGAAGTTAATTTTGTAAATAAACATAAACACTAGGATACTTCAATTAAAAGTCAAATATGATCAGGTAAAATTATAGAGAAATAAAAGATGACTCAAATGAGGTTTTGGTTTTTTTAACTGTTACATTCAATTTGTTGTACTTGAAAAAGCTCAGTAAAATTGAAAGAAGAATTTTTAATAAGGCTTTTTTACCCAGTCATTGCTTACAACATGCCAAACTCATGTACTAAATTCTGTACATATTTCTTAGTTCAAGAGAAAGGTTCCCAGGTATGACAAAATACACCTGAATAAGATCGGCAGTGACATAGAAACGTTGTGAAAATAACACCCAAGATGAGAACAGTATTCTGAAGAATCCAAATAATATGAATAATCAATCCTCATCTCTAAAATGAAGAAAAATAAAGATTTTTAATTAAATATTTGAAATTAGAAACACATTATTTTTGTTGACTGACCAGTATTATACTAATTTTCTTTTTTGAATTTCATTAATAATAAATGTTTTTGATATTTTTAATAAAAATCAACATGATAAATTCAAGTTAACCACATAAAGTATACTTTTTCAAATTTATATTTTCAGAATTTGCAACAATGAAAAGAAATTAATGGATAAGAAGGAACTTTCTACATTGATGGTTTAAAAAGGTTTAAAATAATTATACATTTTTTACATCAATTTTCTAAAGTTAAAATATACCAGTCTGATTATCATCATACATTACATATACATTTTTTGGAATATATCTAACATGGCTGACAAACCACATTCTTGTGAAGTATGTGGTTCTTCTTTTTCACAGAAGTCACATTTGTTGGATCATGTGAAAACACATACAGGAGAGAAACCACATTCTTGTGATGTTTGTGGTTCTTCTTTTGCACGGAAGTCATATTTGGTGAGTCATATGAAAACACATACAGGTGACAGACCACATTCTTGTGAAGTATGTGGTTCTTCATTTGCACGGAAGTCACATGTGTTGCGTCATATGAAAACACATACAGGAGACAAACCACATTCTTGTGAAATATGTGGTTCTTCTTTTGCACAGAAGTCACATTTGTTGGATCATATGAAAACACATACAGGAGACAAACCATATTCTTGTGAAGTATGTAGTTCTTCTTTTGCAAAGAAGTCAAATTTGTTGGGGCATATGAAAATACATACAGGAGACAAACCACATTCTTGTGAAGTATGTGGTTCTAGTTATGCACAGAAGTCAAATTTGTGGAGTCATATGAAAACACATACAGGAGAGAAACCTCATTCTTGTGAAATATGTGGTTCTTGTTTTGCACATAAGTCAAATTTGTTGAGTCATATGAACACACATACTGGAGACAAACCACATTCATGTGACGTATGTGGTTCATCTTTTGCACATATGTCAACTTTGTTGAATCATATGACAATACATACAGGATACAAACCACATTCTTGTGAAGTATGTGGTTCTTCTTTTACATTGAAGTCAACTTTGTTGAATCATATGACAAGACATGGGATTCAAACCACATTCTTGTGAAGTATGTGGTTCTTCTTTTGCACAGAAATCACATTTGTAGCGTCATATGAAAACACATAAGACAAACTACATTCTTGTGAAGTTTGTGGTTTGCTTTTGCAAGGAAGTCAAATTTTTTGAGTCATAGGAATACACATACTAGACAAATATATCTCCCCGATAAGAAAGAACAGTTGGAAATAAGTCAGACACTAAGCATTGTGACTATGAACTTCCTACAACTACATATTAAGCCTGACATAGTGATATGGATCAAGAAGGAGAATGTGGCAAGCTTAGTTGAAGTAAGTGTTCCTAATGATGCCGACCTTAACAGAGCAGAAGGGGAGAAAATAACAAAATAGCAATGACTTATGTACGACATAAAAAGAAACTGGAATCTTACGAATGTATCAATCATACCTGCCATTATAGGATCAACTGGGCTAATGAAAAGAAATTTTAATAACTATTTGGCGAATATACCGATTGAACCAAGTGCAAAATTAATACAAGCAATAGCACTGAAAACTACGGTTAGGATCTTAAAAAAACAAAGTGAATAGAACATGAAAACAGAGTAAAACACATTCTTATGAAGGAAGGTAAAATTTATGGCGTTGATGCTAAAAAGATAAGAAAATTACAATTTTTACACAGATGTGAAATTTGTTTGAAATAGTGAGAAAGATTCTTTGAAATAGTGAGGAACATTTGACATCGAGCTGTCTTGTTCTTCTAAAGGACGGCTGATATACGATGGAATGTGTAAAAATATGCACATGCCAATCTGTAACATGTTGAATATTGAATGCTGCAACAAGTCATTGGACATGTTATATTCGATCCGCTGTGATTCCTAAAGCTATGTGCCTTGAAACAGAACTGTTAAAATTGACATAATTATATAAGTAGAAAGTAGAAACCACTATGACTACAAATTTCCTACGGTTATATACCTAGAAAATGTGGCTATTAAGCCTGACATAGTGATATGGGACAAGACGGAGAATGTGGCAAGCCTAGTTGAAGTAAGCGTTCCTAATGAACAGAGCAGAGAGGGAGAAAATATCAATATACCAAGGGCTTATGTATGACAAAAACACGATCTATAACATGTTGAATACTGAATGCTACAGCAAGTCATGGGAACAACAGTTGAACATATCACACAATTCGCTATGCCTATTAAAACTACATGCTGTTAAACGTGACATCATTATATGAGACAATAAGTTACAACACTAGAAGTTAATGTCTTCAATAACACTGGGTTAAAAAGAGTCAGAATAAAAAATAACAAAATACCAGGTTTATGCATGACGTGAAATAAAGAGGAATCTTTGGAAAATCTGGTATCCGGTAGGGTGCGATATCACCAGCTTGAAGAAAAAATTAAAATCAAAATCAGCCAAAGCACATTCCTTTGACGTATGTGGTACTTTGTATAGAAGGAACATTTGTGCCATATGCAAAAACATATGGAAGACAAAAGAACTTTAATAGAACATTCAATACCTATGCATTTCATATAGAGTTACATGTGAGTGTCATGTAGGGAGCCCATCGATTTTTTAAATACTTCGATTGATAAAAATTGAAACAAAAGAAAAAATGTGTATGAAATAGACTTACTGGTTTAATGAAAAATCCTAAGAAATATTTACATACAATTCCGAGAAAACCAAACATTTGCATTGAAGCAATAACATGGATAATAACTGTCTATAAATATATATTCTAATTAAATTATGTGTAAGTTTCAGGAGAATCTCTTCAGACTAAAATGTATGGGTAAAGTAACTATTTATCAGGTAAATTTGACACTTTGTTGTCAAAACTTCCAATTCCAAGACTCGACACTTGTTTCAAAACTCCCAATTCATAAACTCAACACTCTTTCAAGCGGAGTTGCACACGACTACGTATATAGCATGCTTTCTTCTTACACGTCCATCCACAGTGAGAACTAAAATGATAAAATGTTGAAAAACTAAAATACATTTTTTAAAAAGATAAAAACCATATTATTGTTATTTGTGCTGGTATTCTTGTGTTAAAAAACTGTTATTCTCTCACGCAAAATGTCATTGTTATTTTCATACAAATTAAGTTAAAACCATATTATTTTTATATGTTAAAAAAACTTACTCTCTCACGCAAAAACAGTAGAAACGAATATGAAACTTTGATTATGTTAATAATTTTCTTTTAAAAACAAAGTTTTTATTCTCATGTATATCTTTAAAACCACCCAAAAGAACTGAGGTTATGTCTTAATAGTTTTTTTAACTTTTTTTTAATTTAATATATTTCAATGAAACGTCTATTTTATATCGAGTTTTCATGTTTATATATCTAATTCAAACCTTTTATCATTGCTATTTTCATACAAATCTTCATTGTGCAAGATTGTGAAAGACTTTTTTGAATAAGAGGAGCGTTCAATAAGTAATGACCCTGACCCACTTTCGTTTGTATGATCTAGTAGAAATGTTGCATATGCAATGATTTATATCTCTGTGGATCATGTAGCAAATTACAACTCTGAACTAGTTCCT
Source organism: Euprymna scolopes (assembly GCF_053919585.1). NCBI lineage: Eukaryota > Metazoa > Mollusca > Cephalopoda > Sepiida > Sepiolidae > Euprymna > Euprymna scolopes. Next base: position 38,029,305 of record NC_136527.1, read on the forward strand.
GATTTACAAGTGTTTGAAATTAGTTACGTGTGAAATGGAGCCTGTCAAGTGTCATGCAGTGATTAGTTCTCTTTTTGCAGTAAGGCACACCACAGGACACCCTATGGAAAACTTGATGAAATTAAAAGAAACGATGTCACATCATATTCTTATAAAACGTTGACATTGTGAATACCAATGTCATGAAATCTGTAACAGCAGTACCTAGATCTGGTTGTCCTCCATCTGTCATTAATGAGACAACTGTTAGCCATTGTGAACCTTTTTTTGAAGATCCATGCTTGACTTTTTGTCAGATCGCTTAAAAGCTTATGACTAGTGCAGGGTCTCTGGAAATTATCTGATGGATTCATAGGTTAGTGACAACTTTCCAAAAGCAAAATCGCATTGATTGCCATTCAGTACTAAAGAAGTATTAACTCAATGTGTCTTAAACCGGTATCCACAATTTACAGGAGCTTATTACGCTTCAATTTTCAGAAAATATATAAAAGCTATCAAAATCCAGAGCTAGACTTGGGTCAGGAAATATCCCCCCTGCAAGATATGATTCCAATCCACAACACACATTGTTCGAGATCAGAAATGCAGATGTCTATGAAATCCTCTGCCATGCACTTTGCCTCACCTTGCACAATCTGATTTTCACATTTTGAAGCCTGAAAATTGTTTTTGACAGGAACGCCTTTGCCAGATGATGCAGCTTTATTTCTGATTTAAAAGATGCGTGAAATGTGTAACTCTGTGATGTTCTTATCTAGAAAACAAACTAATAACTGTGACAATTTTCGTTGTTCTACTTATCTGAAAAACTAGACCACGGCATTACGTACTGAACGCCTGTCCTAACAATTTTATATTTTTACGAACATTTTTAGGGACATTTTCTCCTTCCAAATCATACGATAAATAAGTGTTGAACAGCGTCCGATTATCATTTACTGTTGCAGCATCAGATATCGATAAAAATTCAAAAATTATAAACTGATTAGCCATACACAGCCTCGGCATAGATAGTAAGTTGTGTAGCAGTTATAGTTTGTGGCGTTGTTTTATATTTATGTGAACGATTTTTTTACTTAGAATAGTTTATTTATTATTGGATAAAAATACTTTCTGTGGATGAACTTCTGCTGATCTTCTTACACACTTCTCTCGTATCTAAATCAGTTGGTTTGAAAACATTAACAAACTGGTCGTGTAAACGCGTCCACCCAAGTCACCAGCGAGGTGACATAGCATTTGATTTAAATCATTTCTGAATTTCTTTCTGTTCTTTGGGGAGCGAAAACGGGAAGAAAGGTTTTTAAAAATTTGAGACATTGTCATTAATTACACATCGGATTAAACTTGTTTTATTAGGCATTTTTTATTTTTATGTGCAAACGTAATTTAGCATTAAAAGTTGTGTTTCTTTTTTCCATGGACGATTGCTGGATTAGTTGTGGATGAACACATTGTGAAGTGCTTATTTATTATAAAGAAAATAAATTAAGTATTAATGAATATTGCGGTTATCAGTGTACATGTGCTAATTTAATAATAAATAGATTATTTGAATCAAAAATTAAGGAAATCTAAATTTCATAAGAAAACATTTTTATATTTACAATTTTATAAAAATATAATTATTTTCAATCATTAAAGTTCTTTATTAAAAGTTGTGTCTAGTACAGAAAGCAAAGTAATCACAAAGCTTTGGAGATGTATAAGTCAATATGTTCATAGTGTGAATAATATGCACATGTAAGTAATATATATATATAAATGTGAGTGCATGACACTGTGTTGATTTACCACGTTTTTTAGTTTGTGTACAGCTATGTGATGATATACACTTTTTTGGAATTTCAGCCGAACGAGCTTAAGATATCTGAAAAACCGATTTTGTTTCAAAGGGCACTAGTTATATAGGCTTTTTTAATTACACAATGTAACATTTTAATATTCAACTAAACTTCGTACACAGTCTTTTTATGAACGTATGTTTTTTTTCTCTTTTGCGTTTTTGCCTTGAAGTAATCAAGGTCTTTGTTTTATAGTCGATTTAAATATTGTCCCTGACTTGCCGTTATATTCTCGTGGTTCTTGACTTCTGGTCCTCATTGTAGTAAACCACAATAAATATTTGCTGGTTTTAAAGGTTTTATTTAAAAAGAAAATGTACATGTGAGGAGAGACCAATATATAATTAACTAATTACTTCTTAATCAGTTTTCTTTGTTAGTCTTAAGGATTGGAATTAAGAGACGCAGACAACCAGATATCTTGCCTGTCTCGCTCTGCCATTCAGATTGTCTGAAAACTTTTATCTCCTCATTTCATTTTGCCGACAGTTACGTTTCTCATGCATTTATCTAGGGAACAAAACTTCCAATTATTCAACCTGCAGCGCGGCATATTTCTATTTGCCGACATGTTATCCTGAGATGTACGACTCTAATCCTCACCAAAATTCATACAAATTTACTAAATTGTTACAGGTGAACTATTCAAATATATAGCATTGAGGGTGGTATTTTTCTGTTTAAAGCAGTTGTCGAAGTTTAGAAATATTTTTAGTTAACACGTTTTTGTGAGAACTAACTTTTTTTTGGAAATGACGAAAGGGATTAATCACCACTACAAAGTATGCGTAGGTATTATGCCAAGTTTAATCTGCAATCCTCAAATGTAGCACGCTCATCCATACACAGAATAAAATTTAATCACCATAAGGAACTCCTTGCTAACAATTTTGTAGTGAAATGTGATTCATGCTTATAGCTACTATATAGTTAAAACCTTCTAGCTTTCAAAAACGACAGAACACAGACTACACTGAAATATTACCACAAATGATGATTTGTTTATATGCATTCTAAAATTTAATCACCGTAAGAAACTCCTTGGAAATAATTTTGTAGTGAAATTTGATTCATGTTTATAGCTACTATATAGTTAAAACCTTCTAGCTTTCAAAAACGACAGAACACAGACTACACTGAAATATTACCACAAATGATGATTTGTTTATATGCATTCTAAAATTTAATCATCGTAAGAAACTCCTTGGAAATAATTTTGTAGTGAAATTTGATTCATGTTTATAGCTAATATATAACTAAAAGGTTCTAGCTTTCAAAAAGGATAGAAAACATAGTACACTATATTGTTTATATGCATGCTACAGTATAAGTTAAACACGACCAGTTCTTATTCAGAATTTAAGCTTCTAACAATGTCAAATTAATCATCAGCTGTAAAAAGACTTCTTAGTACCCTTGCCATACTTCACGCAATAAGTAATATAAAATTTGTTATTCGGAATAAGTTGATAATGCCTGGGATAATGGAATTATAAAACGAAACTTATACTTGAATTTCACCTTTCCAGCCTTAAGTTTATCAGCAGGAAGTATCAACCAAGCAACGTCTGGAGTCGGCGCTTGTTTGTCAGGTCACCATTTTTAGGAAGGTAAATGTTTTACTCCCCCAAAAATATATTTAATGAACACAACACAAAATGAACAAAAACAAACTTTTTAATAATAACAACGTAGAATATGATTTTATTGGCAGCAGGTCAAACGGAGATAAAGGAAGAATGTTCTTTTTGAGGTCGTTATCGGCCATTCAGTACATTTCCTGTGTTGTCGTTTCATTAATATTTTTATATATATTTCAATATAGTTTAATTAATATTTTATATATATTTCAATATCGTTTCATTAATATTTTTATATATATTTCAATATCGTTTCAGTAATATTTTTATATATATTTCAATATCGTTTCATTAATATTGTTATATAGGAGTCTTATTAAAAGAGAGTCTTAGAGAGTCTTATTAAGAGTTTGTTGTGTCTAAGAGAGAGATGTTGTAAGAGAGATTTTTAGTGTTATAAAGAGATTCATACATATAAAAAGTTCATACTTAGAAGTGTAGAAGCTCTTTGAGTGAGGAGATAGTGTTGAGACAGTCTTAGTGTTCATATTGTGTATGTAAGATGTGTATGTAAAGACATTTTAAACCACATGATATACAAGACATATAATAACAATTTTCACTTTACATTTTGGTAGAATTACAACACAAAGACGACGTTTATAAAAACACATGATGGGTTTATTTCTTCTCCCGACCGGTCGTTGTTTTCTGAGTCAAGAATTCAAAGCTTCACATTCTAATTTCAAAAGTGACTGTCTCGCTTCTAGACGTTCGAATCCCAACTGCAGACTATCGTCTGTCGTCCTCAAACTCCTTCTGACTCTCCCTCAGTTTCTCCTTGCTTAACTCTAAAGTTTCTAACTATATCGAGAACTTCCCATTTTCCATGACGTCATACACATGTTAAAACATGTGTCTTCTTTCACGTGTTCTAGAAATGCGTGTTCAAAACTTTTTTCCTTTGTTTACAAAAGGAATTTTAACCTATATTCCCAGTAACCTATATTTCCAATATGTTAAAAACATGTTTATTAAATTATCTTGTAGTTGCATTCTTTCAATCGAATTTTCCAAACAGAATTGACAATGCACATTCTTTTCTTAAAACTATTTTATCTCTAAGCCATACAATGGTTTGTTTTACATTCCATTTGCTAATTCTCTATCGTAATCTATTTCTAAACCTTAATTGCGAGGTTCGAATTTCTTCTATCTATTCTATTTCATTTTCATTTTAACTAAATCTCTCTTTTTTGATACTTACATGAAAAGGGGACAGCCCTTATCATGCAACAATATCATTTCTAATTATCTTTACTTGTTTGTTATTTTATTTATAAGATTACGCGGAAGTGATTTGTAGCAGCCCCTGCAAACAGGCAGAGACTACTGTGATGTCCACAAGTAAAGGGACATAACCCTAAGAGTTATCTACCCTTCGCTCTCTAGTAAGCTCGGACGGCAGTTCTCTGGTGACCGAGCCGTTGTTAACACCTATGTTTGCGTTGTCTTTCTTTCAAGCTGTTTGATTCCAGCCAGACAGGAGACCCCAACACTATATCTGGCGACGAGAAATTTTTTTTTCATGACGAACTCACACTACAGAATTTTCGGAATTTAATATGTAGCTTCCGGCGAATATGAAACTACAAAAAGGTCACTAACAAATCATTTTACACCGCAAAAGAACACGTCGTACGATATTTTCAAGTTTTGACAGGCCGTGAAAAACCCGGACGAAAGCTTCGACTCATACCATGCATGGCTACGGACTCTAGCTTCTACGTGCGATTTTGAAAATAAAGACAGAGAGATCCTAGCCCAAATTTTGCGGAGGTGCACATCCTCTAAAGTCAGAAAGAAAGGTGCTAAGGGACAACGCTATAATAAAGCAAGTCCTGGCCGAAGCTAGGGCAATCGAATTGGCTTATATGTGTGCCGCAGACATGGAGTGTAATGAACTACACGCTCTTTACAGCAACGAGAACCGAATGTGTCTCACACCTGGAAATAACAATAATTTCAACACCAACGGCAGTAAAGACATTTGTTGTGAACACGCTCGGTAAAACAGTCGCCATAACACCTCAAAGAATCGACCGCATGGTGGACAAAAAAAGATAGCGGACAGCAAACGTGTCACTATTGTGGATACTCTTCTACACATTCGACTTGCCTAGCCCGAGGAAAAGAATGCAAGAATTTCCACAGGAAAAACCACTTTGCGAGAGCATGCAAAGCAAAGCCAGTAAGAGTAATTCGTTTAACCAATCCTTCCCTGGTATCCCCCTCTATGTCTAGTGACGAGTCTGTGTACTCGGTGAAATTTACACCGTCAATTAAGACACCAAGAGTTACCGCCCTTGTCACTAATTCCCCTGTAATGTTTGTGATAGACATGAGTGCTAATATCAATATAATTGCTGGACACATACATGATGGTTTAAAACACAAACCACGTATAAACAAAACAACGACCCGGATATTTGCATACAGATCTAAACATGCCATACCCATCTGAGGATTTATTAATGCGAGCATAGAATTACGTGATAAATACTGTAGGGCTAAGATATTTGTAGTCGGCAGCGACAGTCCTTTAGCTGGACTGCAGAACCTCTTGAGTTGCCATTCTGCTGAAGCACTGGGGATGATAACGTTTAACTTCACGTTCCATGTGCAGCATCCCAATTCAAGACGAGTTCCCCACACTGTTTGATGGAAAGATAGGAAAAATTTCCGGAGTTATCATTAATCTCCACATTGACTCCTCGGTTTCCCCAGTAACACAGCGACACCGCAGGATACCTTTCCATGTGAGAAAAAACCTGGAGACGGAACTTAAACATCTCAGAGAAATAGATGTGATTGAAGAAGTCACTGGACCTACCCCCTTGGTTAGCCCGGTTGTGGTAGTTCCCAAGAAAAATGGTAGCGTATGAATTTGCATTGACATAAGAAAGGCAAAGGAAGTCATTCAACGGATAAAACATCCAATGCCAAATGTAGACGACTTAATAGCAGACTTAAATGGGTGTAGAGTTTTCAGCAAACTAGACCTCTCCAATGCTTATCATCAACTAGAACTGGAAGAGTCCATCAGATATATAACGACATTTGCCACAAATGCAGGTTTATTTTGTTACAAGTGCCCAAGTTTTGGCGTGAATGCAGCATCTGAACTATTTCAAAAAGCTATATCAGACCTTTTTAGAGACATCACAGGAGTGAAAAACCTATCAGACGACATAATAAATTATGCACGTGACCAGCCATCACATAACATCAGCTTGAGGACCACCCTGAAACGTCTACAAGTAGGAGCCAAGCTGAACAAAGAAAAATGCCTCTTTTCTGTACGGAAACTGACTTTCTTCAGACACATTATCAGTGAGAATGGAGTGTCCCCTGACCCAGAGGAAATCTCTGCTATTAGAAAATGCAAATCTCCAAGGAACATTAGTGAAGTCAGATCATTCTTGGGCATGACACAGTATGTGGCTCGATTTATTCCACATTATGCCACTATTAGTGAACCACTGAGACGGATCACAAAAAAATATGCTAATTGGAGATGGACAGGGCCGATGCATAAATAATAAAAAAAATGACTCAAAAGGAAAGGAGAAGATGAAGGGGTTATAAGGTCTTGATCAGACAGAAGAGGTAAACAAACTGTCACCACCATACAATCTTAAACAATATACCGTTACAAAAATTAAGGGACGTATGATAACGGTTCAGAGAGGAAACCACCAAGTGACTTGAAACTCTTCTTTGTTAAAATGCATAAAACTTAGGGATGAAAACCCTGACGCTGATTCTGACTCTGAAGGTGAGTAGAGTCCACACATCCTAGACGCCCAAAACACATAGCTGACTAGTTACCGACGCAAAACCCATCTCGGAACAGACTGGCCCCAGCTACACTCAAAGACTTCATAATGTAAGTTAAAAAAATAAATAAATAAAATAAAAAAAAGTAGTACAAATTAAAATAAGACAGGCCGTCCAACCAAGATGGGGAGGGATGTGCACAAGTAAAGGGACATAACCCTAGATGAGCAATTCTCTAATAAAGTAAGTTAAATAAATAAATAAAATAAAAAAATAGTAAAAAGTAAAATAAGACAGGTCGTCCCACCAAGATGAGGAGGGATGTGCACAAGTAAAGGGACATAACCCTAGATGAGCAATTCTCTAAGAAAGTAAGCTAAAACAATAAATAAAATAGAATAAAAAAAATAGTAAAAAGTAAAATAAGACAGGTCGTCCCACCAAGATGGGGAGGGATGTGCACCAGTAAAGGGACATAACCCTAGATGAGCAATTCTCTAAGAAAGTAAGCTAAAACAATAAATAAAATAGAATAAAAAAAATAGTAAAAAGTAAAATAAGACAGGTCGTCCCACCAAGATGGGGAGGGATGTGCACAAGTAAAGGGACATAACCCTAGATGAGCAATTCTCTAAGAAAGTAAGTTAAATAAATAAATAAAATAGAATAAAAAAATAGTAAAAAGTAAAATAAGACAGGTCGTCCCACCAAGATGGGGAGGGATGTGCACCAGTAAAGGGACATAACCCTAGATGAGCAATTCTCTAAGAAAGTAAGCTAAAACAATAAATAAAATAGAATAAAAAAAATAGTAAAAAGTAAAATAAGACAGGTCGTCTCACCAAGATGGGGAGGGATGTGCACAAGTAAAGGGACATAACCCTAGATGAGCAATTCTCTAATAAAGTAAGTTAAAACAATACATAAAATAGAATAAAAAAAATAGTAAAAAGTAAAATAAGACAGGTCGTCCCACCAAGATGGGGAGGGATGTCCACAAGTAAATGGACATAACCCTAGATGAGCAATTCTCTAATAAAGTAAGTTAAATAAATAAATAAAATAAAAAAATAGTAAAAAGTCAAATAAGACAGGTCGTCCCACCTAGATGGGGAGGGATGTGCACAAGTAAAGGGACATAACCCTAGATGAGCAATTCTCTAAGAAAGTAAGCTAAAACAATAAATAAAATAGAATAAAAAAAATAGTAAAAAGTAAAATAAGACAGGTCGTCCCACCAAGATGGGGAGGGATGTGCACAAGTAAAGGGACATAACCCTAGATGAGCAATTCTCTAATAAAGTAAGTTAAAACAATACATAAAATAAAATTAAAAAAATAGTAAAAAGTAAAATAAGACAGGTCGTCCCACCAAGATGGGGAGGGATGTCCACAAGTAAATGGACATAACCCTAGATGAGCAATTCTCTAATAAAGTAAGTTTAATAAATAAATAAAATAAAAAAATAGTAAAAAGTAAAATAAGACAGGTCGTCCCACCAAGATGGGAAGGGATGTGCACAAGTAAAGGGACATAACCCTAGATGAGCAATTCTCTAAGAAAGTAAGCTAAAACAATAAATAAAATAGAATAAAAAAAATAGTAAAAAGTAAAATAAGACAGGTCGTCCCACCAAGATGGGGAGGGATGTGCACAAGTAAAGGGACATAACCCTAGATGAGCAATTCTCTAAGAAAGTAAGTTAAAACAATACATAAAATAGAATAAAAAAAATAGTAAAAAGTAAAATAAGACAGGTCGTCCCACCAAGGTGGGGAGGGATGTCCACAAGTAAATGGACATAACCGTAGATGAGCAATTCTCTAAGAAAGTAAGTTAGATAAATAAATAAAATAAAAAAATAGTAAAAAGTAAAATAAGACAGGTCGTCCCACCAAGATGGGGAGGGATGTGCACAAGTAAATGGACATAACCCTAGATGAGCAATTCTCTAAGAAAGTAAGCTAAAACAATAAATAAAATAATAATAAAAAAATAGTAAAAATTAAAATAAGACAGGTCGTCACACCAAGATGGGGAGGGATGTCCACAAGTAAAGGGACATAACACTAGATGAGCAATTCTCTAAGAAAGTAAGCTAAAACAATAAATAAAATAGAATAAAAAAATAGTAAAAAGTAAAATAAGACAGGTCGTCCCACCAAGATGGGGAGGGATGTGCACAAGTAAATGGACATAACCCTAGATGAGCAATTCTCTAAGAAAGTAAGCTAAAACAATAAATAAAATAATAATAAAAAAATAGTAAAAATTAAAATAAGACAGGTCGTCCCACCAAGATGGGGAGGGATGTCCACAAGTAAAGGGACATAACACTAGATGAGCAATTCTCTAAGAAAGTAAGCTAAAACAATAAATAAAATAGAATAAAAAAATAGTAAAAAGTAAAATAAGACAGGTCGTCCCACCAAGATGGGGAGGGATGTCCACAAGTAAATGGACATAACCCTAGATGAGCAATTCTCTAATAAAGTAAGTTAAAACAATAAATAAAATAAAAAAATAGTAAAAAGTAAAATAAGACAGGTCGTCCCACCAAGATGGGGAGGGATGTGCACAAGTAAATGGACATAACCCTAGATGAGCAATTCTCTAAGAAAGTAAGCTAAAACAATAAATAAAATAATAATAAAAAAATAGTAAAAATTAAAATAAGACAGGTCGTCACACCAAGATGGGGAGGGATGTGCACAAGTAAAGGGACATAACACTAGATGAGCAATTCTCTAAGAAAGTAAGCTAAAACAATAAATAAAATAATAATAAAAAAATAGTAAAAAGTAAAATAAGACAGGTCGTCCCACCAAGATGGGGAGGGATGTGCACAAGTAAAGGGACATAACCCTAGATGAGCAATTCTCTAAGAAAGTAAGCTAAAACAATAAATAAAATAGAATAAAAAAATAGTAAAAAGTAAAATAAGACAGGTCGTCCCACCAAGATGGGGAGGGATGTCCACAAGTAAATGGACATAACCCTAGATGAGCAATTCTCTAATAAAGTAAGTTAAAAAAAAAAATAAAATAAAAAAAAAAATAGTAAAAATTAAAATAAGACAGGTCGTCCCACCAAGATGGGGAGGGATGTCCACAAGTAAAGGGAAATAACCCTAGATGAGCAATTCTCTAATAAAGTAAGTTAAAAAAATAAATAAAATAATAAAAAAATAGTAAAAATAAAAATAAGACAGGTCGTCCCACCAAGATGGGGAGGGATATCCACAAGTAAAGGGACATAACCCTAGATGAGCAATTCTCTAATAAAGTAAGTTAAAAAAATAAATAAAATAAAAATAAAAAAAAACTAAAAATTAAAATAAGACAGGTCGTCCCACCACGATGGGGAGGGATGTTTATGTCCACAAGTAAAGGGACATAACACTAGATGAGCAATTCTCAAATAAAGTAAGTTAAAAAAAATAAATAAATAAAATAAAAAAAATAGTAAAAATTAAAAAAAATGAAAGGTCGTCCCATCAAGATGGGGAGGGATGTCCAAAAGTAAAGGGACATAACCCTAGATGAGCAATTCTCTAATAAAGTAAGTTAAAAAAATAAATAAAATTAAACAAAAATAGTAAAAATAAAAATAAGACAGGTCGTCCCACCAAGATGGAGAGGGATGTCCACAAGTAAAGGGACATAACCCTAGATGAGCAATTCTCTAGAAAAGTAAGTTAAAAAAATGAATAAAATAAAAAAAAACTAGTAAAAATTAAAATAAGACAGGTCGTCCCACCAAGATGGGGAGGGATGTCCACAAGTAAAGGGACATAACCCTAGATGAGCAATTCTCAAATAAAGTAAGTTAAAAAATAAATAAAATAAAAAAAATGATAAAAATTAAAATAAGACAGGTCGTCCCACCAAGATGGGGAGGGATGTCCCCAAGTAAAGGGACATAACCCTAGATGAGCAATTCTCTAATAAAGTAAGTTAAAAAAGTAAATAAATAAATAAAAAAAAATAGGAAAATTAAAATAAGACAGGTCGTCCCACCAAGATGGGGAGGGAAATCCACAAGTAAAGGGACATAACCCTAGATGAGCAATTCCCTAATAAAGTAAGTTAAAAAAATAAATAAAATAAAATAAAACTAGTAAAAATTAAAATAAGACAGGTCGTCCCACCAAGATTGGGAGGGATGTCCACAAGTAAAGGGACATAACCCTAGATGAGCAATTCTCTAATAAAGTAAGTTAAAAAAATAAATAAAATAAAAAAAATAGTAAAAATTAAAATAAGACAGGTCGTCCAACCAAGATGGGGAGGGATGTGCACAAGTAAAGGGACATAACCCTAGATGAGCAATTCTCTAATAAAGTTAAAAAAATAAATAAGATAAAAAAAAAGATAGTAAAAAAAAAATAAGACAGGTCGTCCCACCAAGATGGGGACGGATGTCCACAAGTAAAGGGACATAACCCTAGATGAGCAATTCTCTAATAAAGTAAGTTAAAAAAATTAATAAAATAAACAAAAACTAGTAAAAATTAAAACAGGACAGGTCGTCCCACCAAGATTGGGAGGGATGTTCACAAGTAAAGGGACATAACCCTAGATGAGCAATTCTCTAATAAAGTAAGTTAAAATAGTAAATAAATAAAATAAAAAAATAGTAAAAATTAAAATAAGACAGGTCGTCCCACCAAGATGGGGAGGGATGTCCACAAGTAAAGGGACATAACCCTAGATGAGCAATTCTCTAATAAAGTAAGTTAAAAAAATAAATAAAATAAATAAAAAAAAGTAAAAATTAAAATAAGACAGGTCGTCCCACCAAGATGGGGAGGGATGTGAACAAGTAAAGGGACATAACCCTAGATGAGCAATTCTCTAAGAAAGTAAGTTAAAAAAGTAAATAAATAAAATAAAAAAAATAGTAAAAATTAAAATAAGACAGGTCGTCCCACCAAGATGGGGAGGGATGTGAACAAGTAAAGGGACATAACCCTAGATGAGCAATTCTCTAAGAAAGTAAGTTAAAAAAGTAAATAAATAAAATAAAAAAAATAGTAAAAATTAAAATAAGACAGGTCGTCCCACCAAGATGGGGAGGGATATCCACAAGTAAAGGGACATAACCCTAGATGAGCAATTCTCTAATAAAGTAAGTTAAAAAAATAAATAAATAAAATAAAAAAAAATAGTAAAATTAAAATAAGACAGGTCGTCCCACCAAGATCGGGAGGGATGTGCACAAGTAAAGGGACATAACCCTAGATGAGCAATCCTCTAATAAAGTAAGTTAAAAAATAAATAAAATAAAAAAAATAGTAAAAATTAAAATAAGACAGGTCGTCCAACCAAGATGGGGAGGGATGTCCACAAGTAAAGGGACATAACCCTAGATGAGCTATTCTCTAATAAAGTAAGTTAAAAAAAAAATGAAATAAAAAAAATAGTAAAAATAAAAATAAGACAGTTCGTCCCATCAAGATGGGGAGGGATGTCCACAAGTAAAGGGACATAACCCTAGATAAGCAATTCTCTAATAAAGTAAAAAAAATAAAAAAAATTAAAAAAAATAGTAAAAATTAAAATAAGACAGGTCGTCCCACCAAGATGGGGAGGGATGTGCACAAGTAAAGGGACATAACCCTAGATGAGCAATTCTCTAATAAAGTAAGTTAAAAAAGTAAATAAATAAAATAAAAAACTAGTAAAAATTAAAATAAGACAGGTCGTCCCACCAAGATGGGGAGGGATGTCCACAAGTAAAGGGACATAACCCTAGATGAGCAATTCTTTAATAAAGTAAGTTAAAAAATAAATAAAATAAAATAAAAAAATAGTAAAAATTGAAATAAGACAGGTCGTCCCACCAAGATAAGGGAGGGTTGTGCACAAGTAAAGGGACATAACCCTAGATGAGCAATTCTCTAATAAAGTAAGTTAAAAAAATAAATAAATAAAATAAAAAAATCGTAAAAATTAAAATAAGACAGGTCGTCCCACCAAGATGGGGAGGGATGTGCACAAGTAAAGGGACATAACCCTAGATGAGCAATTCTCTAAGAAAGTAAGCTAAAACAATAAATAAAATAGAATAAAAAAAATAGTAAAAAGTAAAATAAGACAGGTCGTCCCACCAAGATAAGGGAGGGTTGTGCACAAGTAAAGGGACATAACTCTAGATGAGCAATTCTCTAATAAAGTAAGTTAAATAAATAAATAAAATAAAAAAATAGTAAAAAGTAAAATAAGACAGGTCGTCCCACCAAGATGGGGAGGGATGTGCACAAGTAAAGGGACATAACCCTAGATAAGCAATTCTATAAGAAAGTAAGCTAAAACAATAAATAAAATAGAATAAAAAAAATAGTAAAAAGTAAAATAAGACAGGTCGTCCCACCAAGATGGGGAGGGATGTGCACAAGTAAAGGGACATAACCCTAGATGAGCAATTCTCTAAGAAAGTAAGTTAAAACAATAAATAAAATAGAATAAAAAAAATAGTAAAAAGTAAAATAAGACAGGTCGTCCCACCAAGATGGGGAGGGATGTGCACAAGTAAAGGGACATAACCCTAGATGAGCAATTCTCTAAGAAAGTAAGCTAAAACAATAAATAAAATAGAATAAAAAAAATAGTAAAAAGTAAAATAAGACAGGTCGTCCCACCAAGATGGGGAGGGATGTGCACAAGTAAAGGGACATAACCCTAGATGAGCAATTCTCTAAGAAAGTAAGCTAAAACAATACATAAAATAGAATAAAAAAAATAGTAAAAAGTAAAATAAGAGAGGTCGTCCCACCAAGGTGGGGAGGGATGTCCACAAGTAAATGGACATAACCCTAGATGAGCAATTCTCTAAGAAAGTAGGTTAAATAAATAAATAAAATAAAAAAATAGTAAAAAGTAAAATAAGACAGGTCGTCCCACCAAGATGGGGAGGGATGTGCACAAGTAAATGGACATAACCCTAGATGAGCAATTCTCTAAGAAAGTAAGCTAAAACAATAAATAAAATAATAATAAAAAAATAGTAAAAATTAAAATAAGACAGGTCGTCACACCAAGATGGGGAGGGATGTCCACAAGTAAAGGGACATAACACTAGATGAGCAATTCTCTAAGAAAGTAAGCTAAAACAATAAATAAAATAGAATAAAAAAATAGTAAAAAGTAAAATAAGACAGGTCGTCCCACCAAGATGGGGAGGGATGTGCACAAGTAAATGGACATAACCCTAGATGAGCAATTCTCTAAGAAAGTAAGCTAAAACAATAAATAAAATAATAATAAAAAAATAGTAAAAATTAAAATAAGACAGGTCGTCCCACCAAGATGGGGAGGGATGTCCACAAGTAAAGGGACATAACACTAGATGAGCAATTCTCTAAGAAAGTAAGCTAAAACAATAAATAAAATAGAATAAAAAAATAGTAAAAAGTAAAATAAGACAGGTCGTCCCACCAAGATGGGGAGGGATGTCCACAAGTAAATGGACATAACCCTAGATGAGCAATTCTCTAATAAAGTAAGTTAAAACAATAAATAAAATAAAAAAATAGTAAAAAGTAAAATAAGACAGGTCGTCCCACCAAGATGGGGAGGGATGTGCACAAGTAAATGGACATAACCCTAGATGAGCAATTCTCTAAGAAAGTAAGTTAAATAAATAAATAAAATAAAAAAATAGTAAAAAGTAAAATAAGACAGGTCGTCCCACCAAGATGGGGAGGGATGTGCACAAGTAAATGGACATAACCCTAGATGAGCAATTCTCTAAGAAAGTAAGCTAAAACAATAAATAAAATAATAATAAAAAAATAGTAAAAATTAAAATAAGACAGGTCGTCACACCAAGATGGGGAGGGATGTGCACAAGTAAAGGGACATAACACTAGATGAGCAATTCTCTAAGAAAGTAAGCTAAAACAATAAATAAAATAGAATAAAAAAATAGTAAAAAGTAAAATAAGACAGGTCGTCCCACCAAGATGGGGAGGGATGTGCACAAGTAAAGGGACATAACCCTAGATGAGCAATTCTCTAAGAAAGTAAGCTAAAACAATAAATAAAATAGAATAAAAAAATAGTAAAAAGTAAAATAAGACAGGTCGTCCCACCAAGATGGGGAGGGATGTCCACAAGTAAATGGACATAACCCTAGATGAGCAATTCTCTAATAAAGTAAGTTAAAAAAAAAAAATAAAATAAAAAAAAAAATAGTAAAAATTAAAATAAGACAGGTCGTCCCACCAAGATGGGGAGGGATGTCCACAAGTAAAGGGACATAACCCTAGATGAGCAATTCTCTAATAAAGTAAGTTAAAAAAATAAATAAAATAATAATAAAAAAATAGTAAAAATAAAAATAAGACAGGTCGTCCCACCAAGATGGGGAGGGATATCCACAAGTAAAGGGACATAACCCTAGATGAGCAATTCTCTAATAAAGTAAGTTAAAAAAATAAATAAAATAAAAATAAAAAAATACTAAAAATTAAAATAAGACAGGTCGTCCCACCAAGATGGGGAGGGATGTCCATGTCCACAAGTAAAGGGACATAACACTAGATGAGCAATTCTCAAATAAAGTAAGTTAAAAAAATAAATAAATAAAATAAAAAAAATAGTAAAAATTAAAAAAAATGAAAGGTCGTCCCATCAAGATGGGGAGGGATGTCCAAAAGTAAAGGGACATAACCCTAGATGAGCAATTCTCTAATAAAGTAAGTTAAAAAAATAAATAAAATTAAACAAAAATAGTAAAAATAAAAATAAGACAGGTCGTCCCACCAAGATGGAGAGGGATGTCCACAAGTAAAGGGACATAACCCTAGATGAGCAATTCTCTAGAAAAGTAAGTTAAAAAAATGAATAAAATAAAAAAAAACTAGTAAAAATTAAAATAAGACAGGTCGTCCCACCAAGATGGGGAGGGATGTCCACAAGTAAATGGACATAACCCTAGATGAGCAATTCTCAAATAAAGTAAGTTAAAAAATAAATAAAATAAAAAAAATGATAAAAATTAAAATAAGACAGGTCGTCCCACCAAGATGGGGAGGGATGTCCCCAAGTAAAGGGACATAACCCTAGATGAGCAATTCTCTAATAAAGTAAGTTAAAAAAGTAAATAAATAAATAAAAAAAAATAGGAAAATTAAAATAAGACAGGTCGTCCCACCAAGATGGGGAGGGAAATCCACAAGTAAAGGGACATAACCCTAGATGAGCAATTCCCTAATAAAGTAAGTTAAAAAAATAAATAAAATAAAATAAAACTAGTAAAAATTAAAATAAGACAGGTCGTCCCACCAAGATTGGGAGGGATGTCCACAAGTAAAGGGACATAACCCTAGATGAGCAATTCTCTAATAAAGTAAGTTAAAAAAATAAATAAAATAAAAAAAATAGTAAAAATTAAAATAAGACAGGTCGTCCAACCAAGATGGGGAGGGATGTGCACAAGTAAAGGGACATAACCCTAGATGAGCAATTCTCTAATAAAGTTAAAAAAATAAATAAAATAAAAAAAAAGATAGTAAAAAAAAAATAAGACAGGTCGTCCCACCAAGATGGGGACGGATGTCCACAAGTAAAGGGACATAACCCTAGATGAGCAATTCTCTAATAAAGTAAGTTAAAAAAATTAATAAAATAAAAAAATAGGAAAAATTAAAATAAGACAGGTCGTCCCACCAAGATGGGGAGGGATGTCCACAAGTAAAGGGACATAACCCTAGATGAGCAATTCTCTAATAAAGTAAGTTAAAAAAATAAATAAAATAAATAAAAAAAAGTAAAAATTAAAATAAGACAGGTCGTCCCACCAAGATGGGGAGGGATGTGAACAAGTAAAGGGACATAACCCTAGATGAGCAATTCTCTAAGAAAGTAAGTTAAAAAAGTAAATAAATAAAATAAAAAAAATAGTAAAAATTAAAATAAGACAGGTCGTCCCACCAAGATGGGGAGGGATATCCACAAGTAAAGGGACATAACCCTAGATGAGCAATTCTCTAATAAAGTAAGTTAAAAAAATAAATAAATAAAATAAAAAAAAATAGTAAAATTAAAATAAGACAGGTCGTCCCACCAAGATCGGGAGGGATGTGCACAAGTAAAGGGACATAACCCTAGATGAGCAATCCTCTAATAAAGTAAGTTAAAAAATAAATAAAATAAAAAAAATAGTAAAAAGTAAAATAAGACAGGTCGTCCAACCAAGATGGGGAGGGATGTCCACAAGTAAAGGGACATAACCCTAGATGAGCTATTCTCTAATAAAGTAAGTTAAAAAAATAAATGAAATAAAAAAAATAGTAAAAATAAAAATAAGACAGTTCGTCCCATCAAGATGGGGAGGGATGTCCACAAGTAAAGGGACATAACCCTAGATGAGCAATTCTCTAATAAAGTAAGTTAAAAAAATAAAAAAAATAAAAAAAAATAGTAAAAATTAAAATAAGACAGGTCGTCCCACCAAGATGGGGAGGGATGTGCACAAGTAAAGGGACATAACCCTAGATGAGCAATTCTCTAATAAAGTAAGTTAAAAAAGTAAATAAATAAAATAAAAAACTAGTAAAAATTAAAATAAGACAGGTCGTCCCACCAATATGGGGAGGGATGTCCACAAGTAAAGGGACATAACCCTAGATGAGCTATTCTCTAATAAAGTAAGTTAAAAAAATAAAAAAAAATAGTAAAAATTAAAATAAGACAGGTCGTCCCACCAAGATGGGGAGGGATGTGCACAAGTAAAGGGACATAACCCTAGATGAGCAATTCTCTAATAAAGTAAGTTAAAAAAGTAAATAAATAAAATAAAAAACTAGTAAAAATTAAAATAAGACAGGTCGTCCCACCAAGATGGGGAGGGATGTCCACAAGTAAAGGGACATAACCCTAGATGAGCAATTCTCTAATAAAGTAAGTTAAAAAATAAATAAATAAAATAAAAAAAAAATAGTAAAAATTAAAATAAGACAGGTCGTCCCACCAAGATGGGGAGGGATGTGCACAAGTAAAGGGACATAACCCTAGATGAGCAATTCTTTAATAAAGTAAGTTAAAAAAATAAATAAATAAAAATAAAAAATAGTAAAAATTAAAATAAGACAGGTCGTCCCACCAAGATGGGGAGGGATGTCCATGTCCACAAGTAAATGGACATAATCCTAGATGAGCAATTCTCTAATAAAGTAAGCTCAGGCGGCAGTTCTCTCGCGACCGTTCTATTGTTAACGCCTCTGTGTTGTCGTTCTTTAATGCTGTTTGATTCCCGCCAGACAGGAGCCCCCCCTCTACATTATAGGGGGTATGGTAATTTTTTTATGGGGGTTATTTGGTAATTGTGACCTGGTAGACCAACACAAAATCTGCTTTCAAAAACTTGTTTACTAGGGGTTTTCATGTGTGCTGAAAACGAATATCTTTTATACATTTAATAAGTAAGGAGACAACTCAGTTCGAACTATCGAAGCCTTATAATGGATACATTTACTCTTAAATCAAATTTTCACGCTACTGAAAAGATACTTTTCCGCATGTTTCATGTAGTGTAACAGTGTAACACGGCGGCCATAAGCGATTTTTGAACCGAATAAAAGCATTAAAATACATTAAAATACATAACTTATCCAGGTAGGTAGAAGAGTAACTCATCGAACTGAATAAAAGCATTAAAATACATTAAAATACATAACTTATCCAGTTAGGTAGAAGAGTAACTAATTGAACCAAATAAAAGCATTAAAATACAAAACTTATCCAGGTAGGTAGAAGAGTAACTCATCGAACTCGAACCAAATTAAAACATTACAACACATAACTTATTCAAATTTGTAGAAGAGTATCTTATCTAAACGAATAAAAGCATGAAAATACATAACTTATCCAGGTAGGTAGAAGAGTAACCTAACCTATCGAACCGAATAAAAGCATTAAAATACACAACTTATCCAGGTAGGTAGAAGAGTAACTTATTGAAACAAATAAAAACATTAACATAGAAAACTTATCCATGTAGGTAGAAGAGTAACTTATCTTGCTTTGTCACTTTTTTTGTTCGTTGGCTTCTCTTAACAAAATTCCCCAAACCGGTGAATTATTATTTTAATTATTTTGAATGCAACTAATTTTTTTTTTTATTATTACAAAATATTTTTCTACTTTATTTTTTGTTGCGGTGAAAAGTGAAGATACAGAAGAAAATAATTAAAATTAATTATTGCAGTATTTAAAAAAAAACAAAAAAACGGAAGAGTAACCCTTAATATTTACGATTAATTAAATAATTTCATTTTAAAAAGTATTTATAAATAGAATTTTACTAAGGACTTATATAGGCACCGCCAAAAATGGCCGCAAAATCAAGTTGTTGTTGTTTTTTAAAACGAAATTACGTTTATTAAAATCCATTATTTCTGAGTAACTTTTTTTTTCCAGAAAGATAAAACCCTGAATTTTATCATATAGAAAACAGAATAATGTAAAACTTTTTCTACTATTTTTAATTCAATTTTAAATGTTAAATTTTCCCAAAAAGTTAACAATTGACATTTTTTGTCTTGCACAAAAAACGTACTTAAATATTAAAAAAAAAGGGGTTTTGAAATAATTAATTAATTTATTTATTGTCTAACTAAGATTTAGGATGATTTTCTAAGAGAATATGCAAAAATATTATAATATAAGTACCTGAATTTCAAATAATTCCACTTATTCATATAGGTAACCAGATATTCGCGTTGACGTAGAGTTCAGATCGACTCTGTTTACGTTTTCGTCTGATAAAAAGCAAACTATGGAAGACCAAACAGGCCAAAAAAAACTTATTTTTCAGTGACGAAAATTTCAATGTATTATTAAGCTGAGGCTGGCCAGTACCAGGTGGGTGACCATTTGTATGCGTTTGGTTTTTAATGTGTATGTGTGTGGGGGCCAGACTCCCCAAAATGGGGGGGGGGGCAATTTAAAGCAGAATAAAAAAAAAATATTTCAGCGCGTTTGGTCCACCATAGTCAAAGGCGGCAAACGTTTTCAAACGGGATCGAAAAAAAAGATGCTATTTTTAACACAAAGGGCACAATATTTATCGAATTTTTTTTTTTGGTATCGATTATTCAAAGCATGCCCTGTTTAATAATGGTCATGCATTATTCGGCTCGCTAAAAAAAAATTGTTAATTTATTTATCAAAAATTTTAAAATAGCTTTTTTCGTATAAATATTAAAAAAATTTTTTTTTGTTTTGCTTAACTTAAATTAATTATTTTACTTAACATATTCACCGAATTTCACACTTCAAAACTCAAAAGCGGGATAATTAAACACAATCGAAGTTCTGATATTCAGACGTCTAAATAAGGTATGCAAACAATTTTTTTTTTTTTTTTTTTTTTTTTTTTATCTATAATTCTGTCCCTTACAACACAATATGTTGATTTCAGTCTCAGATGATTATTTTAAGCATATTTGTTCCCACTTCAAAACAAGGGGGGGTTTTGTAAGCAAAAAAAAATATATATATAAATATCGTTTATGAAAAATAAGTACACTGTTATAAAGTTCATTCTTCTCCTAATAATCGCTGAAAATTTCGTATTGATCGGATAATTACCTGATTTTTGGTAGATTTTTAAAAAGACGGTCCGTCAAAAAGTACTGACCTGCCCCCCCAGTTTTGGCGGTGCCTAGACTTATAGTTCAGCAATATTAAACTGCATCAACCAAGTGTGAATTGAACACAGTCAACCAAAACAAAAATTCAAAAGAAAATGCGGGTTTGTATTACTGTACACATAGATTCGAAAAAGTTGTCAAAAAGCAAATATATAACAAATTAATATTATCAAAGGCAAGACGAGTTACTTTTCTACCAAACTGGATATAATTCTGGTGTTTTTATTCAATGTAACATGTTTATTCAGCTCGAAAAGCATACAGTGTTTACCGATGTATTGGAAAATTCAAAATGGCGCCCGACTCTCTTTAACACGGTAAGTTCGGGAAAAGGTGTTATAAATAATAAACTCGACAAAATACTATTAGAAATTCGCTCAATATATGTTACCGTGACATAAGTTGACATATATTCGGTAGGTTTTTTATAGTATTTTGTCTAGTTTATTATTTATAACACCTTTTCCCAAACTTACCATGTTAAAGAGAGAGTCGGCCGCCATTTTGAATTTTCCAATACATCGGCAAACATTGTATGTTTTTCGAGCTGAATAAACATGTTACATGGAATAAAAACACGAAAAATATATCCAGTTTGGTAGAAAAGTAACTTATCTTGCCTTTGATAACATATATTTGTTATATATTTGTTTTTTGACAACTTTTTCGAATCTATGTGTACAGTAATACAAACCCGAGTTTTCTTTTCGATTCCGTTCTTACATCAAGTTCCGCTTTGTGATACAACTTTGGGACGAACTATTTTTCGTTGCGGGAGCCGGTAAGAAACCTGCCAATATTACCTTTTATTTTACTAATTATCTTTGAAATAGGGTCAGAAAACTAGTATTTTTTCTTAATGGGAATTTTGGGGTTTTACAAGGAATTTATTTAACTTTTAAATCTAGATGAATTTGTCAGTTTCTTCCAACGTGATAACAGTTTTCATTATAATTTTTTTTCACCTGTAATTTTTTACATTTAATCTCTTTAATTTTTTCTCGTATAGATTAACTTTAGATTAATCGGATTTGTATTACTGTATACATAGATTAATCTTTTAAACAAAATCAAGAAATAATCGGAAATCTATATAAAAAAATAAATAAATAAATAAAAATACGAAACGGCGGCTTAAAAAACTATCAGTTTCCGTCATTAAATTGCACGTGCAACGAATTAGAGAATTAATAAAGATGAAACTTGTAATCTGTTCTCTCTCATGTAAATATTAAAATGTTAAATAAAATAATACTAATTTTATCCGTGATATTCACCAAATAGATCGGCTCTATTTCGAAATAATTTATTTTTTTATTTTTCCTCTTCAATTTTGTTTTCTGCGAACTTGCTCTTCCGTTCGTCATCTTGAATGTTAAGTTGAGCTTGTAAAGTCAATCACATTTGAAAAAATCGTTTCCTTTATAAAAGCAGATAAAGTTAATCGAAAGCAGATTATAAAACAAAAACGTAAGTATTACTTCATGGCGCACGTATGTGTATTTTTTATTCTCATATCTTTTTTTTTCACCGGATTATTATCGAATGGTCACTAATCTATCAGATTTTGTTTTTATACTGACTTAAACATAAAAACGGTCAATACGTAATTCTTTATGTTATCAGTGGTGGCCAATTATTAATGCGCTTTCACGTACAGAATTGATAACATTTTTCTTGATTTTTGCTTTTTAATGTCATTGTGTCTTTATTGAAACATGGAATCAAAAAAAAAAAAAAAAGCGAATAATCCTAATGAAAATGTTGATTTATTGTTGAAATTTTTCGCTGTCGATTGTTTTTATTTTAAACTGACTTAAACAAAAAAATAACTTCTTTATCGTTCACCAAAAATAAATAAATAATTTTATAAATTTAATTTTATGTTTTTAACCGTTGCAGTGTTGCACAAGTTTAAAAAATCAGGTTTTGTTTTCACTAATGACTTAAATATAAAAAAGGTCAATGTCTAAAATCTTTCAAAATTACAAATATTCTTTACAATGACGACTTTTATAGGTTTTCAAGGATGCTGAAAATGAATAAATACTTCAAAAGTTGTGCAGAGAACTAATTTCCATGACATGAGGAAATTATTTTTTTTCAAAAGGTGAGGATCACTTTTCTATATAAATTTAATGTAACATGAGCACCGACTTTCTGGCCACGCGGTAATATTTGGGGGAGGGGCTGCCTGAAAGCCGTTTTGGTAAATTGTTACTTACTTTCAACCTTAACAGTCATCTTTACCATGACGAATTCTATAGGTTGTTGGGTATGCTGAAAACGAATATCATATTTAAAATTGCCGCAAACAAGTAGATTTATGGATCGTAAGCTAAGTAATTCTTTATGTTATCAGTGGTGGGAACCATTCATAAGGAATTACATTGCTTAATATTTGAAAAATCCGTTATTGTCTTGTTAACTGAATTTTTTCTTTCCAAGAATAAGTTTCTTTTTTTCTTTTGTTAAATGTCTTAATATGAGGAAATCGCGATGCATGATGAATACCATCTGATAATTTAAAATTAACATCGGTAGATGACACTCGATGACTTTGATGCTCGAGTTTAAAAACAAGAAAAAATATTTCTTTGGTTTTTCTCATAATCTTTTCTTTCATAACTCATTCATAACACTTCGCATACTCTGACAAAATTGTTTTCTTCCTAATGCTTAGCATACTCTGTCGAAGTGGTTAGTTGAAATCATCTTCCTAAGTGTCACATATAGAACAAATCCTGAGAAAAGAATATTTTTTAAAAAAGAATATAGATCTTACCCAACCTAAACAATTCCCTCTAACTTGTTCCTCTTCCCCACTTCCAAACTCCGAGCCAACTCTAGGCCTTTCCAAATGAATCCTATTATTGTGGTTGACAACACAACTGATGCAAATGGGAGATAACTCGTATTCAAAATATTTGCAATTTTTGATGTCATGCTATGTGTCATGACTCTCCGTTCCATCAATAGCCTTTCCCATTGATCTTGACTTCTCCATATTGGGATATCAGTTTGTTCTGTGGCTCAATCACTATCCGACTCATTGGACTTTCCTCAATCAACGTTGCCCACAGATGTTCCACGTGCGCCTTCTGGTGGTTCTTATAAAAAACAGATCTCCAATCTTACAATCTAATGACTTTATTTTCTTATCCTTGTTCTCTATCAGTTTTTTCCTAACGTCCTGAATGTTATTCCTTACCAAAAACATCGATGCATCACTTTTTGAGTGATCCAGTGTTACTCATCAGCATAGTATACTCTACAAGGCATTAATATATTATCTAATGGCAGAATCACGTCTCTGTTATAGAGCAAATAGTATGGTGATAATTTCGTAATTTGTAGTTTAGCTCACATGAAATCTGACAGCTGCCAACATTTGGTTTATATATATATATATATATATATATATATATATATATATATATATATATATATATATATATATATATACTAGCATGGGTGCCCGGCGTTGCACGGGTATTTTGAGGTGTATGCTGAGCAAAAAAAAAAAGGTGAATTTTTTAACTTTAACCCCTATTATGACCCCTTAAAATTTATTGTTTATGGCTCAAAGTTATTAAGTTAGATCCAAGTCCAAGAAATCTATATCTAAAATTTCACGTGTTTGGACCCGAAATTGTAGGAGGAGTTTGGTAGAGTTCTCAAACGTGAAATCGTTGAACTTTGATCCCTTAATCCCCAAATTTCTGTCTGAAAACCAATGACATCGATTTTCCCAAATCTCAGTACCCTGTATATCAAATTCCGAATCTGTAGGCTTAAAATTGACAGAGTTATTGCATAGGGAAATGTACACAGACACACACACAGACAGGCACTTTCACTTATATATATATATATATATATATATATATATATATATATATATATAGGCTTAACTGTTATGCATCATCCTATGAAATCTTTCTATTTCTTTCTTTGTGTAATAAACTGATGTTTTTCCATGATGTATGTTGAGGTCCTACAATGCCTTCTTCATCACTTTGTTAATATTTTCCGGTCCAGTATCTGTTAACAGCTGGGCTGGTGCCCAAAGCTGAGGAGAATTTCATCCAACAACAGATGCACTACCGTTTCTGGCTTATTAGGAACTGCAAAAGCCTCCAGCCAACCAATATACGATATCAATGAAAATCACTATGTACTGGTTACGCAAAAGTGTCTTTGGGCCTAAAAATATCCAATGCCAGTTTTATGAAAGGAAAAGGAGGCAGATTGCACTTCTGCATTTGAGGTTGTTGCTTCATCAGATCTCTGGTTTGGTACATTTGATACATTTCCTTCATATTCATTCAGCTCCTTAAATAAACACCACCAGAAATATTTTTGTTAAATTGCATAAAACGTCTTTTCCATGACCATTATTGTCCTGGTATTATACTACCACTATTTTTTTTAAGATGCGTCAGTACATATAACCTCATCAATAGTTTGTTGTTGGGTTGGGACAAGTAATACACTATTTTGTCCATCTCTATGAACTTTTTTGTTCTGCATCTTTGAATCTAAAAATTTAATTATCTTTCTCTGGTTCCCTAATTTAATAAAAACCCAACAACGTAGGATGGTTGTGCGATACTGATGAACCCTCAAGCTTCTGATATGTTGAAAACTATTTTGGCTCAAACAAAATGATTGAAGTAATTGCTATCATCTATTTATACCAGGATCCTCATTGTCTCGACTAGAGGTCCACACAAACAGCGTCCTTCCTTTTCAAGTACCATCTCGTCTGCATATCACTAAGTTTATGAGATAAGAAGCAAATTTGTTTTTAACATCATTACCCTCGCTCAGATCATAGATCATTTTTTTTACAAGGTGGTAGCCACTTATCAAGGACTGGAAGCCACTCGGGGTTAAGGGTTATAGTGTGTACAGTACGTTAGTGTTGAGATTTGATAAAGTGTCTTAGTTAAGAGGACGCTTCATCAGGAATTTGTTTATGTTGGACTTGAAGACATCCAGGTTGTAGTGAGGTGGGAAACAGGCAGACGGAACAGAGTTCCACAGGCGTGCACTTCTAAGAAAGAAGCTTTGTCTATGGAATCTACGTTTTGGTTTTGGCACAGATAAAGAGTGGGGAAAATTTTTGACAGTGGTTTCAGCTAGATGTGTGTTTTTTCATGAAAGATCTGTGAGGGGGCACCAGTGATTGGAGCTCAGACGAGCACTTGCCATGGAAGTAACGATAAAACAAAGACAGGCTCGCAACGTCTCTCCTGAGAATGGAGTATATAGCCAGAACTGGACAAAGTCAAATCGATAAAATCTGTGACACAAAATTTGTAACAAACATGCACCAATCGCATGATTGGAGCATCTGTGTACATTCTGTAATTCTTCTCAGGATCAAGATAAGCCAGTATAACCATATCTGTAAGCTTTGGTTTTAGGCTATCAAAGGCAAAATGACATGTAATGTCACATTAAAACTCCACATATTTCATCATTACATGAACTAACTGCTCGACAATCTCAGAAATATATTTTATAAATAATCAATAATATGACGTCATACCAATCCAAGCTCTGAGTTTTCTCACACAAGTTGGAGTTAGATTTTATCGATTTGACTTTGTCCAGTTATGGCTATATACCCCATTCAACAATTTGAACCCCAGATTCTGTACTTCTCCTTAAACCCCACACTGATATCTTTCACCCTGAGCTTGTACTTATGTAAACTGGCTAGTAGTATCCTATCTATGTGATCTAAGTGACTTTCCATAGTATCTTAGGATATTAAAATGACATCTTAATACAGTAATTTTACCTGTCTGTACCCTGATTTCAGATCTAAGTTTAGCAAGTATTTGGCTGACCCAAGTGGGGCTTTTATGGCATCAATGACTGGTAAGCTTGTTCCTTTTAGATAATGAAGTACTTGTTTTGCATGAGTTAAGTCCTTAATTGTCAGTTTTGATAAGTTTTTGGATAGCTTTGTTACAGTGTAAAATATATCAGGCATAGTGACAGTCATCAAATAAATTAGATTTCCAATAATTTCTCTGTATAATCGATCGTCTCTTAATTTAGTTTCGATCTCTATATTCTTATTTATATCAATCTCAATGGTGGTGGTTGGCAATCTCACATTCAAAACTTCAGCAGGATTTTTTCAATGTACCATGATTGGTTCATTGTTATAGTTTCATTTTCACAGGTAAACTTTATACCGAGGAAATATGACGATTGTCGAAGATTGGTAATTTTAAATTTTTTGTTTCACTTATTTTTTAACATCTTTTAAAGTGTTGTCTCAAAATTATTGTGAGCAATATGTCGTCAACCCAAAACACCAAAATCAAGTATTTATTACACATATTTTTGGTATGCATGCACACCTCTATGGGACACTGCCTGAATTCTTGTTCTATTAAATAATTATGGAGTGTTAAATTTTAATTGTAAAATTTTAATTGTGAGCGCTTTCTTTTAGACTGTACAGTGATTTATTCAGTTTCCATACAAAATTTTTATTTTTCATTTTAAATCCCTCTGGGGGAATATATATCTCAAAATCAATCAGAGCATTTAAATAAGCATTTTTTATATCCATTTGATGTATTTTTAAATTGTATTGAGCGGCAAGTTTCAATAAAATGGCAAAATATTTGATTTGAGAGTTTTAATGCATTTGCTGAGGTTTCAATCGTCTTTGTTCAACATAATGTTTCAACACTTTACAACTACCATCCTTCTTTTCTACTTACACTATCAGAATACTTCATGAGCAATTCAATCTTTCAATTACATCTGCCTGCATCATTTCAGCTTAATCGAAGTACATCCTCACCCCATTTTTCTTAAGTACTCGCAGCTTTTATCACACTTATGTTGAGATTCTCTACAACAAACAAGTCATGGTGGAAAGACTGACTTTCTATCTCTACTCTTAATCGAGCAAGTCCTTCTACAATTAATGGGGACCTATTAGCTGTTCTTAAATTTTTATCACATAATTCAAGTTCCTGTCAAAGTGCGTTAAAAACACTGCTATTTATTAATGACACCTCTGAGCCCCTATCCACCGGACTTCTATAATTCTTTCCCTCAATTTTAATCAAAACAGAATATGATGCACCCATGTTATCAACTATGCCATCGGTATGCCCTTGTTCAGCTGGGTGGCATTGCATGAATGGAGATCTCATGGTTTCCCTGGATATGGTTCTTTCAGAATTTCTGTATGTTGCCCACCTCAACAAAATAATAACACCTAATTATCTATCTGCCTCTTTCCTTCTCTCTAGTTTTAAATCCTAGTCCCCTACTCTGTACTTGGTTTCCTCTTTTACGTCCGTCTCCATATCTTCAGGAACTGGCTAGATCCATAGCCTCAACTAGTATCTGCTACAAACCTCCATGGGATAGTTTTTATACTCATTGTATGTATTCGGCCAGATTCTCCATTTAACTTCTTCTAAGGCTTTCTGATAAGCCACTTAAAGATCATGTGGATTGTGTCTCATCACAAGCATCTCCAGCTTCCTATCTTTGAGACCTTCTATACAGAATCCCAGTACCTGTTATTTAACTAGTCTGCTTCTCTGGACTATCCCACTAAAAGCGCCTTATTCTCATCTAACTATCCTGTGCATATAGTCAGGTACCCCTTCTAACCTACCCTGTCTCATGTTTGCTAATTTGACTTTGTTTGTTAGGGTTTGCGACAATTCCATAGTAGTTCTCTAAAGACATTTTCAAATTAACCCATGTTAAACTTTCATTGTCTAAGATGAGTCTGGTCATGAATTGTTCAACTAGGCCCCATGTAATTAAGAGAGCTATACGATATTTTTCCTCATCCAGTGCTCTGGTCACCCTAAAATACTGCTCTACATGGTCCACCCACCAACATTGTTTTCCTTAGAAAGATTTATCTCTTCTCAATCTTCTTACTGACCCCACTGCCTTTTTCAATTCTCTACATCATCCATCCACCTCCTGTAGCCACCGTCTTATCTATTTGAAAATAGCTGCTACTCCATCATAACAATAGCAAATGCTACTGATGAAAGAATAAGATCACAATACAACTTACAATCAATTTTTGTTAAGATGGAGAGTGTGGACTGCGATGTTGATTTGTTTTTGTATAAAAATATAAATTTTATTTTCTCTTTCTCATACTGCATGATATGTGTGTGCCTAGCTAGAGATGGAGAGTGTGAACCGGGAGGTTGGTAGAGTAAACAATGCTTATGCGATGCTCATTCCTGGCTGACTGTAGGCCTCTCATCCTTTTCCTTTTTCTATGTTTTATATATGTGACATGCTTTTTGCAGATGCTCTCACCTTCGACACTTGCATGCGTCAAATAGTGAGCCATGTTATTCACTAAGAGTAAGGTTAAAAAAACATTGAAAAGCTGTAATATGTGGAGAAATTGAAAAATCAGTTATGTTGGAATATATATGGATGGAAAAGGGCAACCCTCTACCATCTATAATACAAGGAATAAAAATCTGTTTTAATGTGTGTATGTATATATGTATGTCTTGCAAAAAAGTTTAAGAGGCAACGGATTTTCTTTTTGATTGTCTAACTTTAATTTATACTTATGTCACTTTCGATGGGCGCAACATCTAACACGTTACATTTTTTTCACTTTCTTTTCCTCCTTCAGGCTAGTTATGCAATAAAGAAGAAATTATAGATGGAGGTGAACAATGAAGCATAATCTGCTTAAGGGAACATGCATATTCTGATGATCAACTACTAAGCATATCTAGTATAGTATTTAACACGATAAAGAAACCATTTTTTATAAATAATGTTAATATATATATATATATATATATATATATATATATATATATATACTAACATGTGCATGTATATATTTAGTAATAAGTAATAAAATCTGTCTAGAAACAAAATAATTCCGCAAATTCATACTAGGATTGTCTGCTAGGACCATAGTGCTATTGTTATAGTTCTAGGTAAATTCAGTTGTAAGTTACATACTCCTGAATTTTGAAGTTTCAATCCTCAATTTTTACCCAGTCATCACTAACAATCTAAGGGTGTGCTAATCTCATATACTAAATAAAGAGTTCGATTCAGAATTATGTAAAGATTTCTTAGTTCAAAGGAAAGATTCGACAAAAAACACCTGAATAAGATGGAAAGTAAAATAGAAACATTATGAAAAAGATGAGAACATTATTCTGAAGAATCCAAATAATATAATCTAACTTCACCCACAAAATGAAAAAAACGTGATTATTTTTAGTTAAATTAAAAAAATACTTTTGTTAAATAACCAGTATTTAATGCAAATATACTCATTTTTTTAAAAATTCATTAACAATAAATGTTTTGGATATTTTTAATAAAAATCAACATAATACAATTTTACAACATGAAATGTATTTTTATAAATTCATTTTATATTTCCAGAATTTACAACAATGAAAAGCAATCCATTAATGGATAAGAAGAACTTTTCTGCATTGGTGATTTAGAAAGGTTTAAAATACTTATAAATTTCTTCATTAAATTTTTTTAAAGTTGAAATTTATTAGCGTGCCTATCATCATACACTTGATTGGATTTTTCATTTTCGTGGAATCAGATGCAAGCGAACATGAGAGACAAACCACATTCTTGTGAAGTATGTGGTTCTTCTTTTGCATGGAAGTCACATTTGTTGAGTCATATGAACACACATACAGGGGAGAAACCACATTGTGAAATATGTGGTTCTTCTTTTGCACGGAAGTCATATTTATTGAGTCATATGAAAACACATACGGGAGAGAAACCACATTCTTGTGAAGTATGTGGTTCTTCTTTTGCATGGAAGTCAGATTTGTTGCGTCATATGAACACACATACAGGAGAGAAACCACATTCTTGTGAAATATGTGGTTCTTCTTTTGCACAGAAGTCACATTTATTGAGTCATCTGAAAACACATACGGGAGAGAAACCACATTCTTGTGAAGTATGTGGTTCTTCTTTTGCACAGAAGTCAAATTTGTTGCGTCATGTGAAAATACATATGGGAGACAAACCACATTCTTGTGAAGTATGTGGTTCTTCTTTTACTCAGAAGTCACAATTGTTGAGTCATATGAAAACACATACGGGAGAGAAACCATATTCTTGTGAAGTTTGTGGTTTTAATTTTGCATGGAGCTCAAATTTGTTGAGTCATATGAAAACACATACGGGAGAGAAACCACATTCTTGTGGAATGTGTGGTTCTTTTGCACAGAAGTCAAATTTGTTGCGTCATATGAAAATACATATGGGAGACAAACCACATTCTTGTTAAGTATGTGGTTCTGCTTTTGCACAGAAGTCATATTTGTTGAGTCATATGAAAACACATACGGGAGAGAAACTACATTCTTGTGAAGTATGTGGTTTTAATTTTGCATGGAGCTCAAATTTGTTGAGTCATATTAAAAAACATACAGGAGAGAAACCACATTCTTGTGAAGTATGTGGTTCTTCTTTTACTCAGAAGTAACAGTTGTTGAGTCATATGAAAACACATACGGGAGAGAAACCATAT
This sequence comes from Euprymna scolopes, assembly GCF_053919585.1. NCBI lineage: Eukaryota > Metazoa > Mollusca > Cephalopoda > Sepiida > Sepiolidae > Euprymna > Euprymna scolopes. The sequence continues at coordinate 38,060,800 of NC_136527.1, forward strand.
TCTTGTGAAGTATGTGGTTCTTCTTTTGCACGGAAGTCACAGTTATTGCGTCATATGAAAACACATACAGAAGACAAACCACATTCTTGTGAAGTATGTGGTTGTTTTTGCATGGAAGTCAAATTTGTTACATCATATGAACACACATACAGGCGTTCGACGTTGTGAACTAAGTTCAAGAGAAATACAATAAATTGCTCTGACAGGGATAGTTAGAATCTTTAAAAGATCCCTCGGTTGGAGTAAATTAATGGGAGAATGTTTGACATTTAGCAGAATGCCCTATCCCATCAAAAACAAATCAAATGAAATAAAAAAAACTCGAACCCTATTATTGTGGAGTATATTATTCTTTTGCATGGAATTCTCCTTTATTTCGTCATATGAAAACATACAGGAGAGAAAAAATATTCTGGTTTAATATTTGGGTCTTCTTTTGTATCAAAGTCAGATTGGTTGCATCATCTGGAAACATACAGGAAACAATCATATCAGTTATTCTAGGTGCCACAGGGCTTATGAAGAAGAACCTGAAGTATTACCTAACTAATATTCCTGGTGAACCAAAGGCAAAAGAGATGCAGACAATTGCACTTAAGGTAACAACGAGGATACTAAAAAGAGCTTCCCATTGGTTTCAATAAAAAGCAGGGCAATGTTGACAACTGGAATCTTAGGGAAATATCAATCATATCAGTTATTATAGGTGCCACAGGGCTTATGGAGAAGAATTTGAATTCCTACCTAGCTTATCTTCTTGGTGAACCAAGTGATAAAGAGAGCATTACAAGCTTCAAAGGAAGAAAATTTTAAAAAAGGAGACAAACCATATGCTTGTGAAGTGTTTGGTTCTTTTGCATGGAAGTCAAATTTGTTGAGTCATATGAAAACACATACGAGAGACAAAGCACATTCATGTGTTATATGTGGTTGTGCTTTTGCCACTCAGCAATTGAGAGCCTAATGTGTGCATGTCCAATCTTATTGGCCGATGGCCTTTACACTGCCTTTCACAACAAAGTATGTAAGTACCTCCATTGGAAGATCTGTGGAGAGATGCAACTTGACAGAGCAACGAACATATTGGAACATGAACAACCACCGATAACATCAAACAGAAAAGTGATCGTGTTCTATGACAAAGACATACAGGCGGGCAGATACATAAAAGACAAAGCTATCAAACACGATATTGTAATATGAAACAAGCCCGAACGAACTGCGCTCATTATCGATGTCACAGTCCCAAATGATTTTGGTCTTAATAGAGCTGAACGGGAAAAGATAACAAAATATCAGGACCTAAAAAATGATATAAAAACCACATGGTCTCTGAAAGAAATAAACATTATACCGGTTGTGATAGGAGCAACTGGGTTAATAAAAAAGAATCTTCAGAAATACTTAGAAGCAATCCCTGGAAGACCAAGCTGTAACAGAATACAAATAGCAGCCATAAAGGGAACAACATCTATTCTTAAAAGAGCCCTTGGATATAAATTTAAATCATAACAGAAAGTGTAATATCCCTAACCCCTCATCCCTTGAATGAACTCTTCCGTTAAGTATAAATGCTGCGTAATTAACGCTATTTGTTACTTGGTTTCTTTTGTGAATAAAACTCTACACAAAGGTATTCGGCTCTTTGTTTTTCATAACAATTTTATTCACAAAAGAAATGGACCGAGTACTTCGTCCCGAACGATTCGACACCGAGTCTACAGCCTTCAATGCAGAAAAAAGTACAAACACTGGAAACTCACGTTTATGAATTACTTACATACGGTTAACAGCACTGAAAAAACTTGAAACACCCAAACTGACTTCTGTGCTTTGATAAATAGCATATCGGCTGATGTATACGAAATAATCAGTGACACCAGCGACTATGCATCTGCCATGAGAGCTCTGGACGCGGCATACATCAGGCCTACTAATATCATTTACAACCGACACCAACTTATTAACATGAAACAACAACCAGCGCAAGCAGATAATTCTTTCAGGCTACAGTTGGAAAACCTCGCTAAGACATGCAACTTCCAAGCCGTGAGTGCTGAAACAAATAAAAGCCAGTATATGCGGGAGGCTTTTATTAGCGGTATCTCCTCCTTAATTCGGCAACGACTTCTCGAGAAATCCTCGCTAACTTTTCAGGAAGCATACGAGATGGCAAGATCTCTGGAAGAAGCAGAAAAACCCTCTGTGTGTTACAACCAGGAGAGTGTGATTTCTGCGCCAATAATCGCTTCAGGAGAAAATACGAGTCTGGCTGCAACACAAAAAAAATACAAGGCCAAAGGAAATTTGTTTTTTCTGCGGGAATTCTCGTCATCCGCGTCGCCTTTGTCCAGCACGGGACTCGAACTGCAATAAGTGTTCGAAAAAAGGACACTGGGCCAAAGTCTGCAAATCTTCTGTGTCAGCAGTGTTAAATGAAGACACTGATTTCCCGAGTCTCGCATGTCTAGAAAGGAAAAAAGACATTACTTTTACTAAGTGTAAAATAAATAGATTCACTGTCAATGCCATGATAGATTCTGGTAGTGTGGGGACTTTCATTAACGACAATATTGCAAAAAAATGAACCTCGAAATTATTCCCAAACACAAAAAATATCATTAGCCGACCCTAAAATCTGTGCGAAAATTGTGGGAGAAACTAAAGTCGATATCTCTCTAAATAATAATGTACACTCTAACATAATAGTGGAGGTCATTAAAAAATTATTTGTCGACTTAATCATAGGAAAAGATATTCTCGGCAGATACAAGATCGTAACTTTCAAATTCGATGGACCGTAGGAAGAACTTATTATTGGAGCAGTCACCAAGAATAACTTGGTACATGTTGTTGGATTCTCCATCTAATCTTAATGTCGTTCGACCCAAGTAGTTGGAACCGCAACCACATTCAAAATTGTAAATTACATTACTATTATTGGTGGGGGTGGGGGTAGAACGTCTTTTCGAGAAGATCGTAATAAATTTCTCATAGAGAACACAACACGCACATTGGCAGCAAAATAACATCCATGAACTGCTGAACTTATTTGTTTGGCAAATCTCTCACTTACTGTACCCAACGAAACGTATACGAAGATAAATTGGACATTTGGCCACTATATTCTCTTTAATTCGAGAGAATTCAGTCAATTTTCTTTGAATAACTGATCTAATCACATCTAGTTGGTACTCGTTTTTTGATAAAGTATCCGTAATTGTTTCCAATTCCTCATCTAATTTTAACTTGGAACAAATCATAAGGGCCCAATGTGTGAAGGTCCAAATTAGATTCATCTTATGTTTTTTAGGGCAAAATAATAATTGCTTTTTCATTCTTTGTTTTAAAAATTCCCTCGATACAGCTTTGAGAAGCGAGGGTCGAAACCGGTCAGCTGGCTCCCCATTTCTCTTTCTTTCCTCTCTTGTTCCCCCTTTTTCCACTTGTTTGGAGAGAAGATTAAAGGAATATATATATATATATATATATATATATATATATATATATATATATATATATTTACTTTTAATCATGAATCATAAATAGCAATATTTAAATTTTGTATCCCTGAAAACATTGTCTTATATATATATATATATATATATATATATTTATATATATATATTTATATATATTTGGAGAAGGTACAAGTAAATGGGTCAACACCAAATGCTATATCGATGTGACTTGGGTGGGCACGGTTAAATGATTTAGACATGAGAGAAGTTGTAAGTAACTAAGTAGAAGTACATCCCATACAAAGTATTTTCATCCAATAATAATCAATAATTCTAAGTAAAAAGATTCGTTCACATAAATATAAAATAATCCCACAAACTATAACTGCTACACAATTTACTATCTACATCGAGGCTGTATACGGCTAATCGGTTTATAATTGTTGAATTTTTCTTGATATCCTCATGCTGCAACAGTAAAACAGTCTAATTTCTCATATAAGTAGAACAAAAATTGCCACAGTTACGAGTTTGTTTTTCTAGATAAGAACATCACTAAGTTACACATTTCTTGCATCGTTTAATGCATCTCTGGAGATAGTTTTTGTAGGAGATGCAAAAATTTAGAAATCAAGCTGCATAATCTGGAAAACGCTTTCCTTTCAAAAACAATTTTCTTGCTTCAAGATGCGAAAATCGGATGATGCAAGGTGATGCAGAGTAAGTGCATGGCAGAGGATTTCATAGACGTCTGCAGTTCTGATCTCGAACAATGTGTGTTGTGCATTGGTGTGATATTTTGCAGAGGGATATTTGCTGATCTGGCCCAACCTCTTGACTTTTATAGTTTACATATATTTCCTGAAAACTGAAACATAATAAACTCCTGTAAATGTGGATACCAGTTTAACACATCTAGAGTGAATATTGCTTCGGTACAGTATGGTAATCAATGCGTCTTTGTGTCTGGAAAATTATAAGAAATCTAGAAATTCATCAGATAATTTCCACAGACCCTGCACTAATCATGATCTTTTAGGCGATTTGGCGAATAGTCCAGCATGGATCTTTAAAAAAAGATAGCATCACCATGGCTGAGAGTTGTCTCATCAATGACAGATTGAGGGCAACCCAGTCTAGGTGCTGCTGCTATAGATTTCATAACATGTTGAAATTCACAATGACAACGTTTTACAATAATAATATGATGTGACATCGTTTCTTGTAATTTCATCAAAAGTTTACTGCTGTGGTGTGCCTGATTTCAAATAAGACAACTGATCACTTCATGGCACTTGACATGCTCAATTTCACACTTAACTAATTTCAGGCACTTGTAAATCAGGAACAACAATTAATTCAGAGTTGTAATTTGCCACATGACCAATAGAGATATAAATCATTGCATATGCAACATTTCTACTTGATCAGGCAAACGAAAGTGGATCAAGGTCATTACTTATCAAAGATTCATTGTATTTAAAAAATCATGCACAATAAACATATATATGAAAACAAAAATGATAAAAGCCATAGATATTTAGGCATAAAAACTTGATATAAACTAATTTTATTGAGATGTATTAAATTTTAAAAATTGAAAAGTGTTAAATGTTTTATTGAGTTGTATTAAATTAAAAAGAACTAAAAAACTGTTAAAACATTTCATTGAGATTTGTTAAATAAAAAAATGTTAAAATGTTTTATCGAGATGTGTTATATTAAAAAAAACTGTTAAAACGTTGAACTCGGCATAAAGGCTGTATGTTCTTTTGGTGATTTTAAAGATTTACACCAGAATAAAAACTTTGTTTTTAAAAGTAAATTATTAAGATAATCAAAGAATCAGATTTTTTCTATCGTTTTTGCATGAGAAAGTAACACAAAATTTTAACGCAATAATACCAACACACATACAACAAGAATATCAACACACACACATACAACAAGAACACCATCACACACATATAACAAGAATACCAACACACACACATATAACAAGAATACCAACACACACATATAACAAGAATACCAACACACATATAACAAGAATACCAACACACACATATAACAAGAATACCAACACACACATATAACAAGAATACCAACACACACACATAACAAGAATACCAACACACACATATAACAATAATACCAACACACACATATAACAAGAATATCAACACACACATATAACAAGAATACCAACACACACATATAACAAGAATACCAACACACACACATATAACAAGAATACCAACACACATAACAAGAATACCAACACACACATATAACAAGAATACAAACACACACATAAATGTTCTATGCAAATATCTCTTGGTTCACAGATATATTTGTCAGGTAGTTTTTAACAATTCTTTTGTCTGATTTAAGTTCAAGTTAAGTTTTATAGTTAGAAGTTTTGACAAGAGTGTCGAGTTTTGGATTTGAACATTTTGAAAACAAAGCGTCAAGTTTTGGATTTGGTAGTTAGACAAATGTTGCTTCTATGCTAAGAATCGCATACTTCACAGGAATGAGGTTTGTTTTTTTATTCAATTATTTTATTTAAGGGGTATGGCGCATCCAAACTTCATCTCATATATTTCAACCGACAAATAATTTAAAATTTCTGTCTCTTTTTGAGGAATTGTTTGAATCTCTCTTGTACTTGGTTCACCAGGTATATTTGCCAGGTAAAAATGTTTCAAATGTTTTTGTCTGATTTAGGTTCCTCATATAATTACTGGAATACAGATTTTCTAAAGATTACAGTTTAATTTCTATGTCGTACATAAAATCCTGGTATTTCCTTATATTTTTGTCATTGTTTAACCAAATAATATTAGGGACATTAACTTCTAAGGTTGATTTTTTCTCTTTCTTGTCTCCTTTTATTATTTCAGCTTTAATAGCTCCGTCTTCTAAGCATTTAACTGAGATGTGGAGTTAATAGGTTTGACAACAGGTGTATTGTGGACTTGGACGTTTTGAAAACAAAGTGTAAGTTTTGGATTTGCATGTTTTGATATAAGAATGTTGAATTTTGGAATTGGAAGTTTTAAAAACTGAGCATCGAATTTAGCTGATAAGTCGAAGTACTCAAAAATCAAAGGGCTCCTTACGTGGGTCTCACACTCGAACTCTATGAGAGATGCATAGATATGTGTATGTTCTATTCAATTTCTTTTGTATTCAGTATAATGTTGCATATGACACAACAAATGTATGCAAATCTCCATTGTATTAGTTCACGAGGTATATTTACTATGTAGTTTTTAAAATTCCTATGTCTGCCCTGATATTAGTGGCACTGCCCTCTTTTAAGGCAGTCTATAAAACCTTTCTTGTTTATAAAGTCCTAAGTGAATAACTCCAGAAAATAGTTGTCATGCTATTGTTTGGCTCATTTGTCCAATTTTCTGTTATGGAAGTTCTGGAGTATTTTTAAAGACTCGTTTTGGTTGTTTGTCTTACTTATCGATCTATCTGTCTATCTATTCAATGATAATCTTAAAATAAGTTATATTGGGAATAATTTATTGTTTATAGAATAATGCAAGCCTCCTAGACCTTTTTCTCTCAACTTCCCCTGAGCTATGTTCATGTTCCGTTCATTCTCCTCTAGGATCCTCCGACCACTCCGTCGTATCAGTTAAGATAAAAACGAAATGTAAGAAGCCCCCAGACGCACCCCTCCACCGTACTGTATACCGATACTCTATGGCTGACTGGGATAGCTTCCGTACATTCATATCTGATTTACCTCTGCACTCCATGTTTAAAAAGGAAGTGTCCTCTATAGTATCAGATCTGACCGAATGGTTAATTGTTGGCATAGACCAATTCATACCATCTAAAAAATTCCAACCAAAACCTAACAGCCAGCCATGGTTCTCCCCAGAATGTGCTGCTGCTATCGCGCACAGAAATCACTTTTTCCATAGTTACCAACGTAATAGATGCACTGAGACTAAAGCTGCTTTCAGGACTGCCAGCAACCACTGTAAAAGAGTAATAAAAAATGCAAGAGAGCTATATGCCTAGTCGGTTAAATCCAAGGTAGCTGATCAGCGGCTTGGTTACCACCAGTTTTGGCAAATAATAGGATCCTGAACAGAAGTGTGCGTTCTATCCCAACCATTATCAATGGACCAGAGGTCATCTCGTCAGCGTCATACAAGGCCAAACTATCTGCAAAAAACTTTGCAGCTAATTCTACCCTATGCGACGAAGGCCATCAACTCCCCATATTTCCTCCTATAACATAGAACAAGCTAGGTAACATACAAATATCCGTGCATGAGGTGACCAAGCTAATCAAGAACCTAGATTCCAGTAAAGCAACTGGTCCTGACAGCATCCCAATTATAGTGTTAAAAAAGCTTCAACCAGAACTTGCTCCCATACTTACAAAACTTTTTAAGCGCTGCCTTAAGGAAAAGTGCTTTCTGACTCCCTGGAAGACCTCATCAGTTTTCCCTGTATTTAAGAATTCAGGTGATAATCATCTCCCTCTCAGTACAGACCAATAAGTCTCTTGTGTGTTATGAGTAAGTTGCTGGAATCCATATTAAATAGAGAAATAGTCAACCACCTCAGCAGGAATAACCTTCTTAGTGACACACATGGTTTCCGCTCTGCAAGATCTACCGCAGATGTGCTGACGGTTATATCCCACAGGATTATTGAATCTCTTGATAAAGGCTTCCTTTCTAGGGCAATTGCTCTTGACATATCTAAGGCCTTCGACAAGGTATGGCATAAGGGTCTACTTCACAAGATTTCCAGCTACGGTATAACTGGAAATGTTTTCTCAATCATTAAGTCATTTCTCTCCGACAGGCTCATAAGAGTAGTGGTAGATGGACAAAAATCAGAGGCCTGCAATATAAATGCTGGAGTCCCTCAGGGGTCAATTCTAGGCCCAACTCTCTTCCTGATCTACATCAATGACCTCCCTAAACACGTACTTAAATCATTCGTTGATATCTATGCTGATGACACGACCATCTACGGCAACACATCAAAGGCTGTAAATGAGAAAGTTCTCTGATTCTCACATCTGATCTCGAGCGCGTGGTTCAGTGGGGGAAGATGTGGCCGGTTACCTTTAATGCATCCAAAACCAAACTCCTATCCTTACATCATCAACGCTCTGATCCCCATCTGGCATCAGTTGGGATGGATGGCTCTTGTCTGGGAGAGGCCCCGTGTTTTGACAAGCTTCTGGGTTTGACCTTTACTCCTGATCTGAAATGGAACACATACATCAAGTCTGTTGCCAAGGTCGCTGGAAAGATGGTGGGATCCTTTTACCGCTCTAGAAGATATCTCACTACTGATGCAATTCTCTATCTATATAAAAGCCAAGTACGTCCAAGGATGGAATACTGTTGCCATATCTGGGCAGGAGCTGCAAAAACAGCCTATCCTGCCTTGCCAGAGTACAAAATAGACTTCGTGGCTTAGTGGGGGATGCCCTTTTCTCTACCCTGCAACCTCTCTCCCACAGAAGAGACGTTATGAGCCTATCCTTGTTTTATCGTTATTTCCATGGCAGGTGCTCGTCTGAACTCCAATCTCTGGTCCCCCCTCGCCAATCTTTTACGAAAACACCCGTCTAGCCGAATCCACTGTGAAAAATTTCCCCCACTCTTTATCTGTGCCTAAATCAAAACGTGGATTCTATGAACAAAGCTTCTTTTTTAGAACTGCACGCCTGTGGAACTCTGTTCCGTCTGCCTGCTTCCCACTGGACTACAATTTGGATGTGTTCAAGTCCAATGTTAACAACTTCCTAAGGAACCGCCCCCTTAAGTAAACACTTCATCAAATCTACACACTAACGTAATGTACTTGCAATAACCCTTATCCCTGAGTGGATTCCGGGCCTTGATAAGTGGTCATCACTGTAAAAAAAAGAATGTGTAGCAATGGGTTTTAGCTGAAGATGTTTATATAAATTAGCTAGGTTAAATATAAAAATAACCTTGAACAGACGTATGTGACAAGGTCATGTAAAGAATGTGTGCTTTTTAATCATGACGTAACGGAACTGAGGTAGGAAGGTCAGGAGTTTTAGTCAGTTGAAGGGTCGGCGAGTTAGAGTCTTTTTATGCAGGTGAAAAGAATACTCCAAGCCAGGAAGTGGGCTGTAAGAACAGGCATGTAGACAAATAAGTAGACTCTTTGTGAAGACCATTTGAGACAACAGAAATAAATTTATATTATAAAATAGAGTGTTGTTCTGTGGTTTCACAAACGAAGGAAGAAGAGATGTCTCAATTGGATGGTGTTTGGTCATTTCATGTTTCCTCGATAGAACTCTTGAAGAAAGAAGGTATGAAGCATATTTTCTTCTTCTTATATATGAACTGTAAGATATACCCGTGTGATGACTCTGATACAACATGACTCTGTTTATACGTCAATATCTAATCGATTACACAACATACATACGATTTATACGATCCTGTTATAAGAAAATACCTATCGACTGTTCAATACTATATAAGTGTTTTAATATCAAATCCACCTCACCTTCCTCCCTATACAATAGCTCTTGCTATGTGATGCTGGTATACAATTTTAATGTATGGATTTCTGAAGATGATCAGATATGGTTTCCCATATGTGTTAGCATATGATGCAATAAATCTGACTTCTGTCCAAAGGAACCACATACTTTACACGAATGTGGGTTTTCTCTTTTGCTTTAATTTTCTTATCACTTTTTCCCCCTGGGGATGGGGCATTTTACCAGATGCCAAACATTCTCTATTAGTTTAGTTAATCATACCGAGATTTTTTTTATTTTTGTTTGTATTGCTTTTGCACTTGATTAATCGAGTATATTCGTCAGAATGTTTTTGAAATTCTTTTTATTAGCCCGGTTGCTCCTATGATGACTGAGATAATGCATATATTCTTAAGATTCCAGGTTCTTTTCATGTCGTATATAAGTCCTTGATATTTTGTTATTTTTTCCTCTGTGCTCGGTTTAGGCCAGCATCATTAGGAAGTCTTACTTTAACTAGGGTTGCCACATTCTCCTTCTTGATCCATCTCACTATGCCAGGCCTGGTAACCCCATTTTCTAGATACGTAGCTGTAGGAATTTCGTAAATAAAGTAAACAATGTATGATTTATTTCCAACTGATCTTTCTGGAACACATTGCTCAGATTGACTCGGGTAAAAAAAAAGAACCCAATAATGTGGTTTCTACCCCATATGTTTTTTCGTATGACTCAACAAACTTGACTTCCATTTAAAAAAAGTACCACATACATCACAAGAATATGGTTTGTCTCCTGAATGTGTTTTCATATGACTCAACAAATTTGACTTCTGTGCAAAAGAGGAGCCACATACTTCACAAGAATATGGTTTCTCTCCCGTATGTGTTTTCATATGAGTCAACAAATTTGACTTCCATGTAAAGGAAAAACCACATACTTCACAAGAATGTGGTTTGTTTCCCGTATGTGTTTTCATATGACTCAACAAAGTTGACTTCCGTGCAAAAGTAGAACTACATACTTCACAAGAATGTGGTTTATCTTCAGCGTGTGTCTTCATATGAATATACAAATATGATTTCGATGCAAAAGAAGAACCACATACTTCACAAGAATGAGGTTTCTCTCTCGTATGTATTTTCATATGATACAACAAATTTGACTTCTGTATAAAGGACGAACTACATACTTCACAAGAATGTGGTTTCTCTCCCGTATGTGTTTTCATATGATTAAACAAAGTTGACTTCTCTGCAAAAGAAGAACCACATACTTCACATGGATGTGGTTTGTCACCAGTGTGTGTTTTCATATGACGCCACAAATAGTACTCCCGTGCAAAAGCAGAACCACATACTTCACAAGAATGTGGTTTATCTCCCGTATGTATTTTCATATGATTAAACATACTTGACTTATGTGCAAAAGAAGAACCACATACTTCACATGAATGTGGTTTCTCTCCCGTATGTGTTTTCATATGATTCAACAAAGTTGATTTCCGTGCAAAAGAAGAGCCACATACTTCACATGAATGTGGTTTCTCTCCCGTATGTGTTTTCATATGATTCAACAAATTTGACTTCCATGCAAAAGAAAAAGCACATACGTCACATGAATGTTGTTTGTCCCCCGTGTGTGTTTTCATATGACTAAACAAGCCTGATTTCCATGCAAAAGAAGATCCACATACTTCACAAGAATGTGGTTTGTCTCCCATGTTTGATTGCATCTTATTCCACAAAAAGTATATTGAACTGAGTATATGATAATAAGCTGAATAGTTTCAACTTTAGATCATTTATTTGAAGAAATTTACAATTGTTTTCAAACTTTTTCAATTACCAATGAAGAAAGGTCCTTCTCATCCATTAATGAATATCTTTTCATTGTTGCAAATTCTGCAAATATACAATAAATTTGAAAAAATAAAATTCATGTGGTAAAATTGAATGTTTTATGTTTATTTTAATTAAAAAATATCTACAACATTTATTATTAATCAAATTAAAAATAAAATGAGCATAGTTTTTATGCAATATTGTTTAGTTAACAAAACTTGTATCTATTGTCAAATATTAAACTAAAATTTTCACATTTCTTCATTTTACAAATTAGAAAATTGATTACTCATATTATTTCATTCTTAAAAATACTGTTCTCATCTCGTAGCATTTGCAATGTCTGCGTAAAAATCCTGTCATTTGAAATATTATTTTCCATATCACTGAGGATTGAAACTTCAACATTCACGAGTATTTAACTTACTACAGATTTTTACCAAGTACTCCAACCATAGCACCATGGGTTCTTGCAGATAATCCTAGTATACATTTTAGGAACTATTTTGTTTCTAAATGTCATCACTATTTTTACTATACACGCATATATGTATATATATACAGTGTTTACACTATATTTTACTACACACACATATATATATATATATATATATATAAATATATATATAGTGTTTACATTATATTTTACTACCGTTTACAAAATTAAAAATCTTGTCACTTAATATGGATGGGGATATTGTGGGGGAGGATAAGAAAGGTCTTTGAACGATCCATTTCTCTCAAGCTTTTATCTTTCCATATTTTAACCTCTTATTTTCTCTTCACTTTTATATTCTTTTTTATCTATCTCGTCTTTGGGTTTTGCGTTATAACATACTTGAAGGATCAGACATTCTGTCTCGCCTGGTCGGTGGTCGATGAGCATAGATACTTCTGATGATCACATAGTGTAGTTAAGCCGGCATTGTCAATTTACATACACACTCTATTCTAGAAGTAAAACATATATATATATACATATATATATATATATATATAGTTGGTATATTTCACGTACACATATGTACAGAAATATGAAAAAAAAAAATAAATATAAAATCAAGAAAACTACTGACTTCTGCACACACAAATATACATAAATACATGTAAAAATATATATACTCTATTACCCCCGCGTACATATATATACATATATATAAACATAGACACACATATATACATAATGCATATATAGTTATATACATATTTACAATAAACGTAAACCCACACCCATATAATCTACAAAAATACCCATAGACACCATTATATCTACACACATACTTAATATAAATAGCCATACACACCTGCATATTATATACTACCTCTATTATAATAATAATAAAAATAATAATAATAATAATAATAATAATAACAATAATAATAATAATAATAAAACTGTCAGTTGTGAACCTTAAAACCTGTAGATCCCAATCGGATACACCTTTTGATAAAACATACATTTACACACAGGCATACACACACACATACACACACACACATATATATAAATATATATATATATATATATATATATATATATATGCAGAATACATGCATACTTGAGAGACATAGATATATAGATATTTATATACACACAGGTATACACTTACATATATAGACAAATACACATACACAGATACCTGCGTACCCATATCGCATATAGTCATGCATGTACATACACAAAAACTTTATTTATCTTCCTCCGATTATGAGAAAAACAAAAGAAATTAATTTTTATTAACACAAACAGTCATTTAATAATGTTAATTTTAAATTACCATGCGGTTACCATCAGATGGTTTCCACAATTCATCAAGATATTTACATGAAAAAGGTCAAGGGCTATTCATTGGGTGCTCCCCGTATTAAGACATTTAACAAAACAAAAAAAAATATTCTTGGAAACAAAACAAATTGTATATTTTTATGTTGATGCAAATGAATATGGTTATGTTGATGTAGATGAATATGGTTATTTTGATGTAGATGAATATGGTTATGTTGATGTAAATGAATATGGTTATGTTGATGTAGATGAATATGGTTATTTTGATGTAAATGAATATGGTTATGTTTATGTAGATGAATATGGTTATGTTGATGTAAATGAATATGGTTATGTTGATGTAGATGAATATGGTTATGTTGATGTAGATGAATATGGTTATGTTGATGTAAATGAATATGGTTATGTTGATGTAGATTAATATGGTTATTTTGATGTAGATGAATATGGTTATGTTGATGTAGATGAATATGGTTATTTTGATGTAGATGAATATTGTTATTTTGATGTAGATGAATATGGTTATTTTGATGTAGATGAATATGGTTATTTTGATGTAGATGAATATGGTTATGTAGATGTAGATGAATATGGTTATTTTGATGTAGATGAATATGGTTATTTTGATGTAGATGAATATGGTTGTGTTGATGTAAATGAATATGGTTATTTTGATGTAGATGAATATTGTTATTTTGATGTAAATGAATATGGTTATGTTTATGTAGATGAATATGGTTATTTTGATGTAGATGAATATTGTTATTTTGATGTAGATGAATATTGTTATTTTGATGTAGATGAATATGGTTATGTTGATGTAGATGAATATGGTTATGTTGATGTAGATGAATATGGTTATGTTTATGTAGATGAATATGGTTATTTTGATGTAAATGAATATTGTTATTTTGATGTAGATGAATATTGTTATTTTGATGTAGATGAATATGGTTATGTTGATGTAGATGAATATGGTTATTTTGATGTAGATGAATATTGTTATTTTGATGTAGATGAATATGGTTATGTTGATGTAGATGAATATGGTTATGTTGATGTAGATGAATATGGTTATGTTTATGTAGATGAATATTGTTATGGTGATGTAGATGAATATGGTTATGTTGATGTAGATGAATATGGTCATGTTGATGTAAATGAATATGGTTATGTTTATGGAGATGAATATGGTTATGTTGATGTAGATGAATATAGTTATTTTGATGTAGATGAATATGGTTATGTTGATAAAAATGAATATGGTTATGTTTATGTAGATGAATATGGTTATTTTGATGTAGATGAATATTGTTATGTTGATGTAGATGAATATTGTTATTTTGATGATGATGAATATGGTTATTTTGATGTAGATGAATATGGTTATTTTGATGTAGATGAATATGGTTATTTTGATGTAGATGAATATTGTTATGTTGATGTAGATGAATATTGTTATGTTGATGTAGATGGATATGGTTATTTTGATGTAGATGAATATGGTTATGTTGATGTAGATGAATATTGTTATTTTGATGATGATGAATATGGTTATGTTGATGTAGATGAATATTGTTATTTTGATGATGATGAATATTGTTATTTTGATGATGATGAATATGGTTATGTTGATGTTGATGAATATTGTTATGTTGATGTAGATGGATATGGTTATTTTGATGTAGATGAATATGGTTATGTTGATGTAGATGAATATTGTTATTTTGATGTAGATGAATATGGTTATGTTGATGTAGATGAATATGGTTATGTTGATGTAGATGAATATGGTTATGTTTATGTAGATGAATATTGTTATGGTGATGTAGATGAATATGGTTATGTTGATGTAGATGAATATGGTCATGTTGATGTAAATGAATATGGTTATGTTTATGGAGATGAATATGGTTATGTTGATGTAGATGAATATAGTTATTTTGATGTAGATGAATATGGTTATGTTGATGTAGATGAATATTGTTATTTTGATGATGATGAATATGGTTATGTTGATGTTGATGAATATTGTTATGTTGATGTAGATGGATATGGTTATTTTGATGTAGATGAATATGGTTATGTTGATGTAGATGAATATGGTTATTTTGATGTAGATGAATATTGTTATTTTGATGTAGATGAATATGGTTATGTTGATGTAGATGAATATGGTTATTTTGATGTAGATGAATATGGTTATGTTGATAAAAATGAATATGGTTATGTTTATGTAGATGAATATGGTTATGTTGATGTAAATGAATATGGTTATGTTGATGTAAATGAATATGGTTATGTTGATGTAGATGAATATAGTTATTTTGATGTAGATGAATATGGTTATGTTGATAAAAATGAATATGGTTATGTTTATGTAGATGAATATGGTTATGTTGATGTAAATGAATATGGTTATGTTGATGTAAATGAATATGGTTATGTTGATGCAGATGAATATGGTTATTTTGATGATGATGAATATGGTTATGTTGATGTTGATGAATATTGTTATGTTGATGTAGATGGATATGGTTATTTTGATGTAGATGAATATGGTTATGTTGATGTAGATGAATATGGTTATTTTGATGTAGATGAATATGGTTATGTTTATGTAGATGAATATGGTTATGTTGATGTAGATGAATATGGTTATGTTTATGTAGATGAATATGGTTATGTTGATGTAGATGAATATGGTTATGTTTATGCAAATAAAAAAGTAAAGAAAAAGAAAATGCAAAAAGAAAGAGCTAAAAAAATATATGTATGAAATTTAATTTTAAATGTTGTACATTATTGAGTTGTTTAAGAATATCCCATAGAATATTGGCTCCTTTTAACAGTGATCACACCTTTACAGTCAACTGTTTCTGAATATACTGGCACTAAAACCTGCAAGAACAAACAATCAAGCCTTGCTCATTCATATTAGCTAATCTGAGTTCTATTGAGTTGGTTAAGAATATCAACAACATATCCCATAGAATATTGGCTCCTTTAAACAGTGATCACATAGCACGTTTCATACACCCTTAGACTCCAACCATAATCTTACCACTAAGACCAATCATGAAGGTTCCAGAACGTTCAGTTAGTAACACGATTGCAAGATGATTGACAAACTGCATAGTCAGGAAAATTGTTCAATTTGCATTTTTTATTAATTTTCTCTTCTATCTTATGTTCTTTTACCTACGTAGGCATAAAGTTGGCTGTGGAAAGAGGGAAGGATGGAAATAAGGTGGCTTATATCCAAAGAGAACTAGAGAGTAGGAAGGAATTTCTCATATGATTTGAGGGGAAATTTCTGGAGGGAAAACCATTTTGATGATTTTGCAGTTGAAATCTTTCACATATGTCAGCAAATATGTTACTCTGAGAAATGATTTCGTTTTAGTGACCGATGAAAGTAAGAAGCATTATATCCAAATAGAATTAACAAGCACGTCTCTTCCTTGTGACATTAACTAAGAGTTTATTTTATTTGACCTCAAGATGAGGAAGGGGATAAAAAGTTTATTTGCTTACATCCTCCCAGATGATTATCATAGATAACACTTAAGACATATCCAAATTTCATAACAAATAAATGGCTAGGGATCTAAAAGATACACAGGTTCTTTTATTTTTCTGTTGGCTATGAGTACTCATAGCTGACAGAAAAATAAAAGTTCATAGAAATAACAATGGACACAAGGTTACATTCAGTCATAACCAAAAGAAAAATATAAGTCCATAACAATAGCAAAGATGGAGTAACAGTAATAGTAATAAATATCAAAAATTAACAATGAAACTTACAATCTAACACCAATTAATCTCACTTATTGAAAAAACTGAAATAATCTCAGTTTTTTTTAAACAACTTTCAAAATCGCTGGATTAAACAACTTTTCAGAAGGGTCTTAGCAGCTGAAATAAATTATGAAAGAAACAAGAAATACATATACCCAAATTTCATTTAAATGCCACATATATAATTCAACTATTCACAAACAAATGTTCTTGTAATACAACCTGCATGGAATATGGTGAGAAAATCAGCAGCAGCTGTAGGATAGCTCACTAGTGAAAATATAAGCAGCAATAATCTTAAATGAGAAAATGTGACTCATCTGCATGGTCGAAAAAAATGGAAAGGAAGGTGATGAAAAAGACATGCATGAAAGGGTATTTCTGAGAAACATGTTCGACACCAAAGTGATATTTTGAAACACAGTAAAGTGTGTTGTTGGAAATTAGTGGAATAAATTCTTTTGTATCCACTTATAAAATGCGGAGTCATATTTTAATGTCCTTCCTTTTTTTTTTTGGTTCCTGCGATGGTACCAGACAATGTGCGGGTCTGAGGTTTTGAAATGTAATAACACTGTTCGAGTGTAAGAGCCACATTACATACTCTCATCTCTATAAATGATCAGTGAAATTCGAAACCAAGATCCCAGTGACTGTGGCAGTTGCTTTATTACTGAGCCATAACCAAAACCAGCATATCAAGTCTAGGTGGAAACCATTATTTCTATAGCAGCAGCACCGACACCTGACGGTTTGAAATTTTGAATTTTTGGTTTATAAGCTGTGCTGATTGTTACTAGCAATCAACTTCCCTTCTAGCTTACACATTAAAAGGCCTTTTCTCAAGCAAGCTAAGCACGTGACAACATTCATAAAACGATTACACATTGGTAATCCTCTCTTCCTTTCCAGTCCTTGGTACTGACAGCATACTACTAACTCATTTCCCTGTTTCATTGGCATTTTAACTTTTCTTTCCTTTATTTTTTGTTACACTACCAACTCTTTGAAATACACACACATGCAAGCCAAGCCAGTTACAATGTTCCCTACATAAACTCAGAACATCCACTTATGAAAGCCCCATTAATGTTAACTCTAACCTTTTCATCTATCACAGTTAATGTCCACCAAAATAGAAAATAGATATCCGACACTTCAAAGTTTTCAAATTTCTCATTTAAATTTTATTCAAACATAAATGTCTTCAAAAAGTGTGTGACCATCTTTTACTTTAAATTCCCGCTCGAAACTGGATCATAACACACGTGGACCCACTGAAACAGCACGTACATTTCTCCTTTCTTCTATCCCGAGGCATTGCCTCTATCATAACACCAAAATGAAGAAAAAGAAAAAAAAACATGGACCGGACTACCTACTCTGAAGAGGCTATTTATTAGCAAGAAAAAAAAGTAAATAAAAAATTTTTTAATCAAACATAAATGTCTTCAAAAAGTGTATGACCATCTTCTACTTTAAATAAATAAGTTGTTTTGGTCCACGTCTAAAATCTTTCCAATCCTCCAAAAATCTTTACAATGACGAATTTTTAAGGTTTTCAGGAGTTCTGAAAACGAATATATACTTTAAAAGTGGCACAGAGAAATAGTTTTCATGGCATAAAAAAAAATTACTTTTTCAAAAAGTAGGGGATAACTTTTCATTATAAATTTAATGTAAAATGAGTACACACTTTATGGCCACCAAGCAAGGCGGCCATTTTTTTTTGTTGTTGTTTTTTTATGAATTCATATTTAATAAAGAAACGGAGACATTAAAAAACAAAAAAATCAATAAAAATGTTATCAATTCTGTACGTGACAACGCATAAAGAATTGGCCACCACTGATAACATAAAGAATTACGTATTGACCTTTTTTTGTTTGTTGTTTAAGTTTTCATTGGGATTATTCGCTTTTTCTTTCTGATTTCATGTTTCAATAAGGACAGAGGGAAATTAAAGAACAAAAATCAAGAAAAAATGTTATCAATTCTGGACGTGAAAACGCATACAGAATTGGCCACCACTGATAACATAAAGAATTACGTATTGACCTTTTTTATGTTTAAGTCAGTATTGAAAACAAAATCTGATAAATTAGTGATCATTCGATATTAATCTGATGAAAAAATGAAAAAAGGTGAAAATAAAAAATACACATACGTGCGCCACTGCGCCATGTAGTAATACTTACGTTTTTGTTTTATAATCTGCTTTCGATTAACTTTATCTGTTTTTATAAAGAAAACGATTTTTCAAATGTGATTGACTTTACAAGCTCAACTTAACATTCAAGATGACGAAGGGAAGAGCAAGTTCGCAGAAAACAAAATTGAAGAGGAAAAATAAAAAAATGAAATCATTTCGAAATAGAGCCGATCTATTTGGTGAATATCACGGATAAAATTAGTATTATTTTATTTAACATTTTAATATTTACTTGAGAGAGAACAGATTACAAGTTTTATCTTCATTAATTCTCTAATTCGTTGCACGTGCAATTTAATGGCGGAAACTGATAGTTTTTAAAGCCGCCTTTTCGTATTTTTATTTATTTATTTATTTATTTATTTATTTATTTTAGATTCCTGATTATTTTTTTTTATTGTGTTTGAAACATTTAAGCCTAAAGTTAATCTGATGCTTCTGCAGTTTACCAAACACATTAACAATGAAGATATTGGTGAACAATAGTTTATCATATTTTTTTTATAGATTTCCTATTTTTTTTTTTTTATCGTGTTAATTTTCTAATTCGTTGCACATACAATTTGGTGCAAGTCTATAAATTGGCCACTAGTAATATTTTTTACTATAAAAATCTGAAGAAAAAAATCTTTATAATGTACGTACTTGTCACTGCATGAAAATGTCATATTCCAAAAATCACATAAATCGATCCACACTATAGAAAAAAAAACTTGGAAAATTAAGACATAAGTTTTTGAGGATGTTGAAAACGAAAATAACGTTTAAAATTCCAGCAAACGAGTAGTTCCCAAGATATGAAGAATTTTACGTAAATAGAGAGCGCACACACGTTGTCGAATGTCGCTCCGCTAACAAAAAATTGGCAAATGTGTATTTCAGCGGCGTAAATTCAAGTTTTACACGTGTGGGTGCTCAATTTACGTAAAATTCTTCATATCTTGGAAACTACTCGTTTGCTGGAAGTTTAAACGTTATTTGCGTTTTCAACATCCTCAAAAACTTATAAATGTATGCATTTTCCAAGTTTTTTTTCTATAGTGTGGAAAGTCGATTGTCTGCCCCCTTGCCGATCTCATATTCCCAATAGGTGTCGCTAGCAGTGTATCATTCAAAAACAAGATGGTGGGAAGTTTTTCTTCGATAAAATTTCTCATAATATTTGATTTTCTTAAATAAATAAAAACTATTGATCGATTTACGTGATTTTTGGAATATGACATTTTCATGCAGTGACAAGTACGTACATTATAAAGATTTTTTTCAGATTTTTATAGTAAAAAAGATTACTAGTGGCCCATTTATAGACTTGCACCTACAATTTAATGGGGGAAACTGATTGGTGAACGTAGTTTTGAAAGCTTATCATATTTTTTAATCGATTTCCGATTATTTTTTTTTATCATGTTTTAAAGCTAAAGTTAATCGATAATCTTGACTGGTTACTTACCATGGATGTAATTCAGCTCAAGAAAACAATTTACTCAGAATTCCAATTAAGACAGCAAAACATCGAACACCGGAAATGTAAATATGAATCGAAACGTTTCGGTTTTTTCTCCCATTTTTCTCTTTTTTTTTTTTTATTATCGAAATGAAAACACAGCTTTATTTTATTTTTTTTTATCGAAATTAAATTTGTTTTTGTTTTCCTTTATTTTTATTTTTATTTTATTTTTATTATTTTTTTTGGGGGGGCGGGGGTCTTCTATTTAAGTAAAGGTTCCACCCTGAAATTTAAAATTACTACTTGAAGTGTTACTTATTGGGGTGGGGAAAATGACTTACCGTACAAACGTCCTCGTATCTGTCTGTCCTGTGAGTCGCCTGCATCGAGAAAGAAAGAAAGAGTCCATCATGGTGGCCGTGACGTTTTGTAGTGAACGAAGTCTCGTGGGATCACGTGCGCATGCCTCATAAAAACAGGTCACTTGTGGGTGGGAAAGGATGAAGAAATTATTTGACGTTTGAGAAGCAGCAAAGTCAGTTGGAAGAATTTGTGTGTGCAGTGATTTTTGCCTGTTGATTGACTGCAAGTTATTTTGGCCCATTTTTTTTTTGCAATGGACAAGTTTGATTAAAGAGTGATACCGGAGTTCGACAGCTCCTCCACCGGACCCTTGGTAGTTGAGTGGTGGGAAAAGGCTGAACTGGTCTGCCGACTTTGCAAAATAAAGGATCTCATGCTTGTCATCCCATTGAGGCTGACCAAGGGGGCATACTCCATTTATCAACAGCTCGAGGATTAACCAACTCTGGAGGAAGTTAAGGAGGCACTATACACAGCCTTTGCTATGGACCCTTTTATTGCCTGGAGGCAGTTTACTGAACGGTGGCTTGGGTTGGATGAGACGGTGGACGTCTACTTAGCGGATTTAAAGAGATTAGCTGCGCCGTTTGGTGGAGTGACTGAACGCAAATTAAGTTGTGCCTTTCTCACAGGACTCCCGGGCGACATTAGCCAACTGTCAAGGCTTAGTGAGATTGGGCTTCAGGAATTGTTGGCTAGAGCCTGCAATATTTTAAAAGAAAAAGATGTGAAGCCAGTGCTAGCAGCCACAGAAGCATCTATTCCATTAGAAGATGGCATAAACTGTAATAAATGTGGTGGGCCAAACCACTTTTCTAGGGACTGCCAAAGCCGAAACAGTGTAAAGGACACATCTGCTCAGGAAACGCCAAGATGCATGCGTTGCTACCGGTGCAGCAAGCTAGGTCACATAGCAAGGAGTTGTCCAGGAAACGGACAAGGGGAGTAAACTATAGCGGCAGTATTCTCCCCAGATCATTGACAAATAGAGCGCTACCTGCAGTGAGAGTGTACGTGAACGGGCATAAACGCTTTGCACTCATAGACACAGGGTGCATGCAGACTATCGTGCGCAAGGCATGCTGTGACACATGCGACAAAAGGGGGATTCCAGCACGCTAGCCTCTTGTGGAGTTATTGCCATTCGGTGATAGGCTTACAATAACCGTATGAGACATGGTTGTGAGCGGGGACCTCCTTGGTTATGACCTGCTGTTAGGAATGGACGTTATTAAAGAATTGGGTGGTGTCCATATTGATGGTGAGGGTATGGCACATTTCTCTAACGCTTGCCTTGTTCTGGGTGCATCCATGAAACTGAAACAGCCTAACTTTCATGCGGAATTCGACCAGTGTACAAGATCCTGGACAGTTTCTTGGAAATGGTCGGACGAGCACCCACCCTGGAAGTTGTACTGTAGGGTTCCGGAATATAAAATTCCCCTGGGAGTTTGTGGAGAATACAGTAAGGGACTACAGACTTGGATAAAAAATAGATGGCTAGTTCCCTATCCAGAGAAGGAATTGGGCCCCCCCAAACTATCTGATCCCATTAATGGCAGTTATCCAGCATAATAAACAGAAGGTGAGGCCGATACTCGACTATCGGGAACTAAATGAGCACATAAATCCTTTTACAGCGCGCGTGGATGTATGTACCGTGAAGTTGAGGGAATGGCGCAAGCAGGATCTAATGTATCTGTGCTGGATCTTCGTAAAGCATTCCTTCAAGTGCATATCCATCAGTCACTATGGCCCTATCAAATGGTACTCATCAAAGGAGAAAGGTATTGCTTAACCCGCATGGGATTTGGACTTAATGTAGCACCATCAATTATGCAAAAAATTGTTGACGCTATATTGACTAAGGATAAGCGCATTCAGTGGGCAATTGACGATGTGTATGTGGATGAAGAAATGAAAAGAATGTAAACACATCTTCACAAATTTGGCCTTCTCAGCAAGGAACCAGAAAGGCAAGGGGGGGTGCAAGAGTGCTCGGTTTGCAGGTCTTGGAAGAAGATAATGTCATTTGTTGGAAACGAGGCAATGAAATCCTAGGTATGCCCTGTGTTTTCATGCGACGGAATGTATTTTCATTGTGTGGAAAGTTGGTTGGACACCTTCCTGTGGGTGGCTGGCTTCGTATTGCAGTGGTATTCATCAAACAGAGAGCCTCTGACGTTATCACCGGATGAGATGACAAAATTTATGACGCCCCTCTCAATACAATGGTCAGAGAGGTCCTCACCAGAGTGCACAAAGAAGATCCAGCATGGAGCAGATGGTGTGTTGATAGCCAGGACCATAGTGTATGGGTTGATGCAAGCTTTCTTGCCATTGGCATGTCGTTAGTTCATGATGGAGCTGTAGTGGAAGACGCTTGCTGGTTGCACCCAGAAAAGGACTCCCAACACATAAACCTGGCAAAACTCGATGCAGTGATTAAGGGAATAAACTTGGCAATCCTTTGGAAGACAACCACCTTGCTACTATTCACGGATTCTGCTTACGTCCATAAGTGGATTTCAGACACTCTTACCAGATAGGCTGAAGTGCGAACCAAAGCAACAAGCAAGATGCTCATCCGTCGGTGGCTCAACACGATCATGAGCCTGGTGAACGAATATGCACTATCACTGGAGGTGTCTCTGGTCAGATCCAGCATAAATAAGGCAGACTGTTTAACAAGGGTACCTCAAAGATGGCTTGATGCCATAAAAAGAACTGTTGAACCGACACACTCTCCCTGTGCTGTATCTATGATCCCTGATCAATCTAATCAGATTAAGGAAATCCACCAACAAAGCGGGCATCCTGGAATCAAGCGGACCCTATATTTTGCTAAGTTGGTTGAACCAGGAGTGCAAAGAGCAGACGTCATGGAAGTGGTCAAAAACTGTGTGGAATGCCAGTCCATTGACCCGGCACCCGTTCGCTGGGAAAAGGGGAAGTTGGAAGTTAGGAGCTACTGGAGCCGGCTAGTGATAGACATTACTCACCACAATGGCAAGGATTTCCTGACTCTCATTGATTGCGGTCCGTCAAGGTTTGCCATATGGCATATGCTGCGTCGACAAGATACAGTCACTATTGTCCATCAACTAAACAATATTTTTCTTGAATATGGACCTCAAACAGAGATATTGCTTGACAATGGTGCTGCATTTACTAGTGAGCAGTTTAGGAAGTTTACTGACAGCTGGGGAATACATCTGAGGTTTCGATGCGGCCATATACCTAGTGGAAATGGAATCATTAAACGGAATCATCAAACTGTCAAAACAATCGCAGCTAGATCAGGCTGAACAGTGTTTGAGGCAGTTTATTTGTACAATGTAAGCCCGAAAGATGATGTTTCGCCCTCTACAGCGCCGGCTGATACATTGCATAGACATCACATCAGAGTGAAGGGTATAGAGACGAACCCGCTACCTGAACTGGAAGTAGCTGGAGAGAGAGTGAGGAAAAGGGATGTTGTGTGGATCAAAAATCTGCGAGGCAAGTGCACGACAAGGTATGGAGTTGGGCAAGTCACTGAAATAATCAGCCCACAAGCGGTGCGGGTCGACGGCGTGCCCCGTCATGTTAAAGCAAACATCACTAGACAACATGAGCAAATCAGTGAGGCATCAGTCTGGATTGCAGCACCACCATCTGACCGTGACTCTGAGATTAGTAGCCTCCCAGAACAGACAGAGATGCTCGACCCTCAGACCGTAGATAAAAGCACAAGTCAAGATGAGGCGTGTGTCGTCCTTCCTCGAAGAAGCACCTGGTGAAGATGATTACCACCCCCTTGCCATCTCTGTGATCATGAGATCAGGGGGAGTGTGAGGAAAATGGCTTACCATACAAATGTCCTCGTGTCTGTCTGTCCTGTAAGTCACACGCGTCAAGAAAGAAAGAAAGAGTCCATTGTGGCGGCCATGACATTTTGTAGTGAACAAAGTCTCGCGGGATCATGTGTGTGTGCCTCATAAAACAGATCACTTGTGGGTGGGAGAGGAAAGAGAAATCATTTGACGTTTGAGAAGCAGCAAAGTCAATTGAAAGAATTTGTGTCAGCAGTGATTTTTGCCTGTTGATTGACTGCAGATACAGCCCAGGTGATGAGGGTACGTGAAACCAGTCAAATGAGGGAACCCGTTTCAAAAAGAGAATGCCTATTCTGCGGCTACGCACACGTGGCAAAGCGCAACAGATGTCCAGCCTATGGCAAATTGTGCCATGCATGCAATGAGAAGGAACACTTTGAATCCAAGTGTTCCAACAAAGACAGAATGACGCGAAAACAGTGACAGAGCACATGGATGTATGAAAGCAAAACTAGGTCCCCCTTATCTTTATCCGCCCATTTTGCTCGTACCTAATATATAAACATAAATACACGGATATTTTTAAGTGAAAATAAATTTCGAAATCGAATAAATTAAAAGTAGTTTACTTGACAAAACAGTAGTGTTAAGTTCCACAAACATATTTTTAAAAATATAAACAAATTACAATAAATAATTATAAAAGTTGTTTTCTTTCTAAAATAGTTGCCTATTTCCCATGCATTATGTCCGCTTAACAGTTATCTCCCTTGGCCGGACATTTTTCATTAGAGTTTCCTCTGACTCGACACCGGCAAGTTGATCAGTGTCTTATTCCCTAATTGTTCTAGTCCCACATGTCGCTGTCTTTAATCTTCTGTTGTCCTTCGTCATTTTAAGCAAGTTCCGGTAAGAAGCATTATATATTTCCTTCTTAAAGACACTTTAAATACTTTTATCGTTATTTTTTTACTATTATTTCATCTTAATTGCGAACTTTGTTTATTTTCTTTACCCATAGCTGTGTTGTTCATTTCCTTATGCTTTCAGCCTTTATAACTTCTTGTTTGTTTTTTGTTTTTTGATTTTATTTGGTTTATCTGAAAGCAGTTTATTTTACCAATATTTACTCAATATGCGTGTGTTAATTAAAAGGATTAAAAATATTAAAAATCGAACTTATTATATAATAACTTCCGGAAAAATATCCAGTAAATAAAACGTCGTTTAATTGGTCGTTATTTGTATTTGAAACTAAATATTTTATCGTGGATTATTTTTATTTTATTTTTATTTTATTTTGTCATTTTATTTAACTTAATATGAAAATGGATAATAAACTTTAAAATATCAATTATTGAATGGATTTTATTATTTCCTTTTTTTTAGAAACTCAGTTTTATTTTTATGGATACATGTGTCCATTGACGCCGATATGATGACTAAAATCGCAAAGTATTGTCTTTTTAAATTAAAAAAAATAACGCATGAATTTCTATTTGCTTTTTATATAAAAATAAAACATCATAAATGTTAACAATTAAGCATATTTTTTTATATTTCAGGAACAGATAAGCAGTATTCATTCAATATTTGCACAAAAAATAATATTAAAAATATTTAATGTGGTTTTAATGATAAAAATTATCACAAAACTTTTGCTTACATGATTTAATGACCGTTTTTCTCTCAGAAAATATTCACATTCATTTCAAGCCACGTGTAACAACACTCTTGTCATAAAAATCAGTAATCTTAAACTTCATGCTATTCTCACGAGATCCTCATTTAGCTAAGCCTGCATAATGAACACTCGTTACAAAAAAACATTTATGTTTGAAGGATTTGAATTAATATTCCTTACACGTAAATAAATGTTATTTATCTTAATACAGTGATTTCGAGTTGTTTGTCAAGTGTCGTTATTTTCCGGGGTTATTTCTATATTTTTATTTTATGTATGTGAGGATGTGCCTTGGTGGAAACCTTCTATTAATCTGTAATCTCGTTAAATGTAGTTTTTCACATGTAATTTTCGATCCTGAAAATTGATAGATCCTGATTATAAATGGGTAAACAAAGAGTAACACATGTAGAAGTTAGTGATTCCACAGTCAGTTTTTACAACTTCGCACAACTTTCATAAGTTCTATAGGGTCAAAATTAAAAAAAAAATCGTTATACATTTTGTAAATTCATCTTCGTTTATTTTAATCAGTTCATATGCATGTTACGTTTGTACAGTGGTAACGTCACCAGCTTTGAATGTTACAGTTTTGATTTTGGTTTCGCTTCTAGCTGATGACACCCAAATACATTTTTTATTACTTTTGACATCACGACTCTATAATCATATATACGAAATCTGAACAAATTAAAAATATCATATTTAAGCATATTTAACAACTGGGCAAAGCCGGGCACTCCTCTCCCCACTAGGTATAAATTAACATCAACTTTCTTACATTTTGGGGCTTACGTAAGACTTATCTGTGACGTGTTGTCTCTTGTTTTTATTTTGCAAAGCTAGATCTGTTACTAAAATCTCGCTTCGAGGGAAGGGGCTAATAAAACCATCTTTTTTTTTTAATTCAATATCTTAAGACTTTACTAATTATCTTTGAAGCCATCATGAAAACAGTTTTCATTATAAACTTGTTTCACGTGTATTTTTTCTAATATAGAGATTAACTTTCCAAACACACTGAAGAAATAATCGGAAATACATAAAAAATATGACAAGTCGGCTTTCTAAACTATGTTCACCTGTTATCAGTTTCCGGCTTTAAATTGCACATACCATGCAAAGAATTAGAGAAATAATAAAAATGAAACTTGTAACCTGTTCTCTCTCATGTAAATATTAAAATGTTAAATAAAATAATACTAATTTTATCCGTGATATTCACCAAATAGATCGGCTCTATTTTGAATTTTTTTTTTCTTTAATTTTATTTTCTGCGAACTTGCTCTTCCGTTCCTCATCTTGAATGTTAAGTTGAGCTTGTAAAGTCAATCACATTTGAAAAATCGTTTCCTTTATAAAAGCAGATAAAGTTAATCGAAAGCAGATAATAAAACAAAAACGCAAGTATTACTACATGAAATTAGTATCGATTTTTGCACATTTGCAGAATATGTTAAAAATGTAAGGGAGATAACTACTTTTACAAAACGAATAATCCTAATGAAAATGTAGATTTATCGTTGAAAACGTTTTGATGTCGATTGTTTTTGTTTTTAATATTGACTTAAGCATAAAAAAAAAATTTTTCGTCGTTTACCAAAAGAAAAAAAAATGTTATAAATTTTATGTATTTTTAATTGTTCCACAAGTTTAAAGTAAAAAGTTTTATCTTTTGTTTTTTTCATTTTTTTCAGCAGATTATTTTATAGTTTTTCAGGTGTGCTAAAAACGAATATATACTTCCAAAGTGACGCAGAAAATTATTTTTCATGATATGAGGAAATTACTGTGGGAATCAATAGAAAGTATCCCCAGCTCTGATCAGTCAAGAAACACGAAGCTAGGAGACCAACCTGTGCATCTGTACTCTTATTATCAGCAATAAATAACGTCCACTGAAAGTTTCCTTCATCTAAGCAGACCCTGTGCCAATCCTTTAAATACTTAGTAACAGTCATTCATATGCAAACACTTCCATCAGAAGCAGCAGCAGCAGCAGTAGATATAAGCAAGAGTCAAATGTCATTGTTTTTGGTCCGATCACCAACCTCCTCAAATCAGGTGAGTTTAACTTTTTTTTCTCACATTTTCTATATAAATTTAATGCAAAATAAGCACCTACTTTCTGGCCACATTTTTATTTGTTTTGTTGGCCTGCACATAAAAAAATGGTCACTACTGATAACATAAGGAATTACATAGAGATTATACTTTATTTTTGTTCTTAAAAATCCTTGTGTCTTTATTGAAAGAGGAAATTTTTTTCTCACATTTTCTATATAAAATTTAATGTAAAATAAGAACCCACTTTCTGGTCACATGGTGATAATTTTTTTTAATTTGTTTTGTTGGCCTGCCTGAAAGCCGTTTTGGTTAATTTTTATTTATTTTTCACCTTGACAATCATCTTTAATATTAAAACTTCTTTAGGTTTTCGGGTATGCTGAAAACGAATATCGCATTTTAATTTGCTGCAAACAAGTAAGTATCTGGATATAAAAAAATGTAATTGTTTATTATCACTGCTGCCCAATTAAGTATGCACTTGCACATACAGAATTGGCCACCACCGATAACATAAGGAATTACATTGATTAATATTTGGAAAACTACTTGTTTGTTGCATATGTGCACATTTGCACATACAAAAATAGTCACTACTGATAACATAAGGAATTACATGTGTTTTTATACAGATTATATTTTTTTTTGTTTTTTAAATATCCTTGTGTCTTTATTGAAAGAGGAAATCAGGAAAGAAAACGAAAAATATTTTTCGCCCAAAAACAAAGGCAAAAATTGACCCCTACCTTAGGTGGCCATAAAGTGGGTGCTCATTTAAGTTTAATTCATATTTAAATGTTATCCTTCACTCTTTGAAAAAGTAAATTCTTAATATCACAAAAACTATTTCTCTGCACCATTTTTTTAGTACATATTCGTTTTCAGCACTCTCAAAAAAAATTCATAAAAGTCGTCATTGTAAAGGATTGCGGGGGGGGGGGGGTTGGAAGATCATAGACATTAAACGAAGCAACAAACCTTAAAAAAACAATCATGATTCTTAAGCAAATTACAAGATTACGTTTCTGAAGTTTTTAGATGAGGAATGATTCTTTGTATTATTTAGATTATTAAGACTACTGTTCTCATCTTGAGTGTTATTTATTATGCAAACATTGTAAAAATAACATTAAATGAATATTTACTTACTGGATTGTGATCGTACACTTTAACTTTAATCCTGTTTTGAAGAGTGAAGATGACATAAAATTAAACTATTTTGTATTTTGTGGGACATTAACTGTGATAGATGAAATGATTGGAATTATTATTAATGGGGCTTTCATAAGAAATGGTCTTTTATTTGATAAGCTAGAAAGGGAGTTAACTTCTAGCAGTAATCTGCACAGCTTACACACCAAATATTCAAAGTAACTGGGATTTTCAAGTAACTCTTGTACTCTAACCATGCATTAAAAAAAAAACTCGCACCTGCACATAATCTGATACCATCGCAGGAACAAATTTAGAAGGAAAGACATAAAATATGATTATTTTAGGTGGATACACAAGCATTTAATCCAGTGATTTCCAACAACGCTTTGACTATGTTTAAAAATATATCACTTGCATGTTGTACATGTCTGTCAGAAATGCCCTTTTTGTATTTGTCATTTTCCTCACCTGCGTTACCACTTTCTGTCTCACTGCAGCACATTTTGCCTCACTGCATAATCAAAACACGTCTGATTGCTGTCTTTTCTCATCATGTGCTGTCCTTTTTTCTGCCTTTTTCTCTTTTCCTTCCTGTGACATCAGCATGTTTTTTTTTACAAGGCGGTCACCACTTATCAAGGCCCAGAAGCCACTCAGGGATAAGGGTTATTGTAAGTACGGTACGTTAGTGTAGATCGGTTCATCAGGAATTTGTTTACGTTGGACTTGAAGACATCCAAGTTGTAGTCAGGAGGGAAGCAGGCAGAGGGAACAGAGATCCACAGGCATGCAGTTCTAAGAAAGAAGCTTTGTTCATGGAATCTACGTTTTGATTTAGGCATAGATAAAGAGTGGGGGAAGTTTTTGACAGTGGATTCAGCTAGACGGGTGTTTTTTGTAAAAGACTGGCGAGGGGGACCAGAGATTGGAGTTCAGACGAGCACCTGCCATGGAAATAACGATAAAACAAAGATAGGCTTGCAACATCTCTTCTGTGGGAGAGAGGTTGCAGGGAAGAGAAAAGGGTATCCCCACTAAGCCCCGAAGTCTATTTTGTACTCTGTCAAGGCAGGATTGGCTGTTTTTAGCAGCTCCTGCCCAGATATGGCAACAGTACTCCATCCTTGGACGTACTTGGCTTTTATATAGATAGAGAATTGCATCAGTAGTGAGATATCTTCTAGAGCGGTAGAAGGATCCCACCATCTTTCCAGCGACCTTGGCAACAGACTTGATGTACATGTTCCATTTCAGATCAGGAGTAAAGGTCAAACACAGAAGCTTGTCAAAACATGGATCCTTCCCAAGACGAGAGCCATCCATTTCAATTCATGACAGATGGGGATCAGAGCATTGATGATGTAAAGATAAAAGCTTGGTTTTAGATGCATTAAAAGTAACCAGCCACCTCTTCCCTCACTGTACCATGTGCGCAAGATCAGAGGAGAGAGAATCAGAGAGAACTTTGTCATTTACAGCCTTTGATGTGTTGCCATTGATATCTGATTGCTGTTTTCTCATCGTGTGCTGTCTTTTTTCTGCCTTGTTCTCTTCTCCTTCCCATGACATCAGCATGTGCACACTTTCTTTATTTGCATATGTGCTAAGACGGCGGCTGCTTATATTTTCACTGGTCAGCTATCCTACAGCTGCTGCTGATTTTCTCACATGAGCACCATGCACGTTATATTACAAGAACATGTGTTTTGGGATAGCTGAATTATATAAGCAGCATGTAAAGAAAATCTGAGTATTATATCTCTAATTTCTTTCATAATTTATTCCAGCTGGTAAGACCCTTCTGGAAAATTGTTTAATCCAGGTATTTTGAAAGTTTAAGAAACAAGGCCGATAGCCATTAGTTGCGTGCTCTCGTGTAATGAATGAATGCATGAATGTAGGATTGACAAGAAATTCTTAAAGATAATTTGTTTAATCCAGAGATTTTTAAAGTTGTTTTAAAAAAACTGAGATTATTTTAGTTTTTCAATAATTATTAATTTTTCTTGGTGTTGAATTGTATGTTTTATTGTTAATTCTTCTTGCTATTTATTACTACTGCTGTTACTCCCCCTTTGCTATTGTTATAGACTTTTATTTTTCTTCTGGTTATGACTGAAGGAAGGTTTGTGTCCATGGAAGTTAAGTAAGGAATCGTTATCTCCCTCTTCTTATTTGTATGAACTTTTATTTTTCTTTCGGCTATGAGTACAAGAACCTGTGTATCTTATGAAATTTGAATACGTTTCAAATGTTACCTATGATAATCATCTGGGAGGATGTAAACAAGTAAATTTTCATCCTCGGCCTCATCTTTAGGTCGACGAAGATAAACTCCTAGTGATTGTCACAAGGAGGAGACATGCTTATTAGTTCTATTTGGATATAGGGCACCTTATTTTAATTGGTCGCTAAAAGGACATCATTTCTCAGAGTAGCATGAAAAAAAAGCTTATCAATAACTGATATATATGAAAGATTCCAACTGAAAAATCCCCTAAAATCATATGAAAGTAACAAAAATTCCTTCTCTTCTCTACCTGCATTTGTAAAACGGCTTTGTCGATATATGAAGAACAAGAGAAAGAAAAGGCAATTAAGGATATGCAATAAAAATTGACACACACAGTTGTAGAGTGATATGATCACTGTTAAAATGGGCCAATATTCTATGAGATATTTTGTTATTGATATTCTTAGCTAGTATGGATTGAACAACATATGTGCAATGTTGATTGCTGGCGGAGTGTAAACTTCTTTAATTTTTGCCTTTTTCTCTGGGCTATATATGTGACCTGCTTTTTGCAAGTGAGTTCATCTTCAATAGCTACACGCGTGATATAGTTGACCTTTCTACCACTGACAATATCAATACTGACAAACAGACCCGGTGACGATCAAGAATTCCACTACAAGGCAACAAACTTAAAAGAACTCTTCAAAAAAGAAAGCCATAAAACTTTTCTTTATTTCCTAAAAAGAGCAAACCTTTACCATAAAATATAAATGCCATAAAATAACAAACTATTCCAAAATATTACCCGAATATACCTAGCAAAAATCGACTTTGAAAAAAATTTAAAACCGTATTAAATGACCCAAAGAATGTTGATAGACTTTAGAAGTATCAAAGAATTTTATATAGATTTATGCGTTCAAGAGAAAGATTCCAAGTTCAACAAAATACACCTGAATAAGATCGGAGGTAACATAGAAACATTGTGAAAATAACACCCAAGATGAAAACAGTGTTCTGAAGAATCAAAATAAAATGATTAATAAATCTTCATCTCTAAAAATAAAGAATGTAAAAATTTTTAGTTAAATATTTGAAAATAGAACCAAATTAACAAACCAGTATTGATTAAAACTATACATATTTTGTTTTGAATTTCATTAATGATAAATTTATATTTATGAAAACTAACATAAAAAATTAAATTTCTCGAAATTTTCATATTTATTTTATATTTCCAGAATTTGTGCAATGAAAACAACTTCATTACAGCATCAGAAGGAAATTTCGTCATTGGAATTTATCACACTATCCATTGCATATATTTTTTGTGGAATTATATGCAAGCAAACATGGGAGACAAACCTCATTCTTGTGAAGTATGTGGTTATTCATTTGCATGGAAGTCACATTTGTTTTCTCATATGAAAACACATACGGGAGAGAAACCACATTCTTGTGAAGTATGTGGTTCTTCTTTTGCACAGAAGATAACTTTGTTGAATCATATGAAAACACATACAGGAGAGAAACCACATTCTTGTGAAATATGTGGTTCTTCTTTTGCACTGAAGGCAACTTTGTTGTATCATATGAAAACACATACAGGAGAGAAACCATATCTTTGTGAAGTATGCGGTTCTTCATATGCACGGAAATCAAATTTGTTTAATCATATGAAAAAACATACAGGAGACAAACAACATTCTTGTGAAATATGCAGTTATTCATTTGCACAGAAGTTACATTTGTTTCGTCATATGAAAACACATACGGGAGACAAACCATATTCATGTGAAGTATGTGGTTCTTCTTTTGCAGAGAAGTCAACTTTGTTGAGTCATATGAAAACACATACGGGAGAGAAACCACATTATTGTGAAGTATGTGGTTCTTCTTTTTCATGGAAGTCAAATTTGTTGAGTCATATGAAAACACATACAGGAGAGAAACCACATTCTTGTGAAGTATGTGGTTCTTCCTATGCATGGAAGTCAAGTTTGTTGAGTCATGTAAAAATACATACCGGAGAGAAACCATACACTTGTGACGTATGTGGTTGTTCTTTTGCATGGAAGACAAATTTATTGACTCATATGAGAACACATACGGGTGAGAAACCACATTTTTGTGAAGTATGTGGCTCCTCTTTTGCACAGAGGTCAACTTTGTTGAGTCATATGAAAACACATAAGAAACCCTTACATAGTGGTATGGGACTAGAAGGAGAATGTGGCAACTCTAGTTGAAATAAGCATCCTGGTTGGTGCTGCTCTAACAGAGCAGAGAGGGAGAAAATACCAAAATACCAAGGACTTCTGTACGACATGAAAAGAAACTGGAATCTTAAGAAGGTATCAATCCCACCAGTCATTATAGAAGCAACCATGCTAATGAAAAAGAATTTCAAAAACTATCTGGCGAATATACCGCATGAACCAAGTTCAAAATAAATACAAATAATAGCACTTAAAACCCGAGGAAAATCAAAAGAAAAGAGACAAACCACATTGTTTTGAAGTACCTGGTTCCTTTTGACAGAGGTCAGATTTATTTCATCATATGCTAACACATATGGGAAACAATATCTGATGATCTTCCATAATAAGATAAAGGATCTCAGCATGACAAGTGTAGTTTGTACAACAGAGAAGTTAGTTTGGGCCATTTGACATTTGCTAGAGGATGGCTACTATACAATGAAATACAATGGATTGTGTAAATATATCCACATCATCTGTAAAATGTTGAATATTGAATGCTGCATCAAGTCCTGGGAACAATATTTAGTTGAACAGAGTGAGAAAAATATAACAAAATACCAGGGGTTTATGTACGAGAGAAAAGAAATTGTAATCTTTAGAAAATCTATATTCCTGTAATTATAGGAGGAACTTAAATCAGACAAAAGAATTTTAAAAATTACCTGGTAAATATACCTGATGAACCAAGTACAAGAGAGATTTGTATAAAAGGAACATTTGTTGTGTCATATGTAAAAATATACTGAATACAAAAGAACTTTAAAATAAAAGATATCTATGTATCTCTTATAGAGTTCAAGTGTGAGTCCCAGGTAAGGACCCCTTTGGTTTATGAGTCTTTCGACTTATCAGATTAATTTGACACTGTTTTTAAAACTTCCAATTCAAAAAGTCAACATTCTGTTATGAAAACTATGAACTCCAAAAGTTACACTTTGTTTTCAAAATGTCCAAATCCACAAGACACCCTGTTGTTAAATTATTAACTCCACAAGTCGACATTTTGTTGTCAAAACTATTACATCCACAAGCAGACATTCTGTTGTAAAAACTATTAACTCCAAAACGTGTCATTATGTTGTCAAATCGTTCAGCTCCAAAACTCAATACTTTTCAAGTTCACTTGTACATGCCTACATACGTAACACATTTCTTTTAACTCGTCCTCTATTCTGTACATGTCTTTTCTTTTAGTTCACCTGTTTCTTTAGCATAGAAATGGCGACATTCTGCATCGCTGCCATGACCGTTATCCATAAAACCTATTGGGTGTAAAGATTTTGGGCTTTCTTTCTATTTTTTGTTACACAACCGACCCTTTGAAGTATGAACATATGCTAAGTAAGTTTCGATTTTTCCTACAGAGTAAAATAAGAAAAACAAAAAAGCCATATTTTTGTAATGTATGTGGCTTTTTTCTCAGGAGAGAACATAATATGATCGTTTCATTTAGTCAATTATTTTCTTAAAAAAACAAATTTTTTATTCTTATGTAAATCTTTAAAATGAAAGCGCATACAACTTTTATGTCGAGGTCACATCTTAACAGTTTTTTATGAAATCAGCTTTAGACAAACATGTAAACAACCATTTTATCCTTTTTTTCTACTTTTTGTTACACAACCGACCCTTTGAAGCACGCACAGATGCAAGCCAAGTAAATTTTGATTCTCCCTACAAAGTAAAATAAGAAAAACTGAAAATATTTTTTGTAATGTAGCTCTTTTGTTTATATGAAATCAGCTTTAGACAAACATATGAACACACAATTGTATTGTTTTGAAATTTTGTGAATGTCTGGCATCTGGTAGTATGTTCCATTCACAAATGATAAGATTTGAAAAAATTAAAACCATATTTTGGTATTCTTGTTATATATGTGTTTGTATATTGTAGTGTGTGTGTGTGTGTTTGTATTGTTGTTATATAATAATTTACTTTTAAAAGAAAGTTTTTATTCTCGTGTAAATCTTTAAAACCACCCAAAAGAATATATAATATAAATTATTTTTAACTTTTAAAAATTTAATACATCTCAATAAAACATTTATTTTATATCAAGTATTCAGGTCTAAATATCTACTTCAGGTTTTAGCCTTTTATCATTGTTGTTTTCATATATATGTTTATTGTGCATGATATTTTAAATCCGAGGAACGTTCAATAAGTAATGACGTTGACCCACTTCCTTCTGTCTGATCTAGTAGAAATGTTGCATATGCAATGATTTATATCTCTATGAGTTATGTGGCAAATTACAACTCTAAACTAATTGTGGTTCTTGATTTACAAATCTTTGAAATTAGTTAAGTAAGAAATGGAGCCTCTCAAGTGTCATGCAGTGATCAGTTGTCTTATTTAAAATCACGCACACCATGAGAACTCGTGATGAAATTAGAAATGATATCACATCATATTATTCTTGTAAAACGTTATTGTGAATTCCAATATGTCATGAAACCTGTAGCAGCAACAGCACATAGACTTGGTTGCCCTCCGTCTGTCATTGATGAGGCAACTCTCAACGATAGTGAGGCTACCTTTTTTGAAGATCCATGCTTGACTATTCGCCAAATCGCCTAAAAAGTCAGGATAAGTGCAGGGTTTGTGGAAATTATCGGATGAATTTCTTGGTTGCTCACAACTTTCCAGAAGCAAAAACGCGTCGATTACCATTCTGTACCAAAACAATATTCACTGTAGGTTTGTTAAACCGGTATCCACATTTACAGAAGCTTATTATGCTTTAGTTTTCAGGAAATATAAGTAAACTATAAAAATCAAGATGTTGGGCCAGATCAGCAAATATCCCCCTGCAAAATATCACACTGATGCAAAACACACATCGTTCGAGATCAGAAGTGCAGACATCTATGAAATCCTCTGCCATGCACTTACTCTGCATCACCTTGCACCATCCGATTTTCACATTTTGAAGCCAGAAAATTGTTTTTGAAGGGGAAGCGTTTTCCAGATTATGCAGCTTTTACAAATGCTATCTCCAGAGATGCATTAAACGATACAAGCCATGTGTAACTCTGTGATGTTCTTATCTAGAAAAACAAACTAATAACTGTTGCAATTTTTGTTGTTCTACTTATATTAGAAATTAGACTGGCATTATCATTTAGTGTTGCAGCATCAGGATATCGAGAAAAAATCAACAATTATAAACTGATTAGCCATATACAGATTCGGTATAGATCGTAAGTTGTGTAGCAGTTATAGTTTGTGAGATAGTTTTATATTTATGTGAATGAATCTTTCTACTTAGAATTATCGATCGATTATTATTGGATTAAAATATTTTGTATGGGATGTACTTCTACTTAGTTACTTACAACTTCTCTCATGTCTAAATCATTTAAACGTGCCCACCCAAGTCACCAGCAATATAACATTTGGTGTTAAATCATTGTTAAACTCTTTTGTTAAAGTAGCGAAAACATGAAATAAAATTAACAAAATGTTAGACATTTTCATTATTTTAAGTAAAGTTAACCAAATTGTGTGGGATTGTTTTATATTTATGCAAACGAATTTTTTTACTTGGAATAATTTATCGATTATTATTGGATGAAAATACTTTGTGTGGCATGTATTTCACACTTTTCTCTTTTCGTCGAAATCAATTGGTTTGGAAACATTAACAAAACTGCTCGTGTAACCACGCCCATCCAAGTCATCAGCGATATAACATTTGGTGTTCAATCATTTCTTAACCTCTTTCAGTTGTTCGAGGAACGAAAACATGAAATAAAGTTAACAAAATGTTAGAATATATATTTACCTTTATTTAACTTTGGATTAAAAAGTTTTATTCTGTATTTTTAAAATCTTTTCATGTACATACGAAATTTGCCATAAAAATTTGTTTATTTTTCAATGACCATCGTTGGTGAAGAATGCATTGTGGCGGGCATATTTATTTTAAAGAAAACAAATTCAACATCAATGCATATTATGGTCACCAGTTAGCAAGTGCTAATTAAAATATACACATTTTTTAAAATGAAAAATGGAGGAAAACCAAATTTTGCAACAAACATGTTTATATCTACAAAAGTCGTGTTTGGTTAATTGAAGATGAACACATTGTGAAGTACTTATTTTTTATAAAGAAAATAAATTAAGTATTAAACTGGTTGTTTAAAAAAACGTAATTTAGCATTAAAAAATTGTGTTTCTTTTTTCCATGGACTATTGCTGGATTAGTTGAGGATGAACACATTATGAAGTGCTTATTTATTATAAAGCAAATAAATGAAGTATTAATGAATATTGCAGTTATCAGTTAACAAGTGATAATTAAAACATAAATAGATTTTTTAAATAAAAAATTGAGGAAAGCGAAATTTTATAAGAAAGCATGTTTATATTTACAATTTTATGAGGATATAATAATTATTTTCAATCATTAAGGTTTCTTTATTAAAAGTCGTGTTTTCTACAAAAAGCAAAGTAATCACAAAGCTTTGTAAATGTGTGAGTCAATATGTTCATAGTGTGAATAAGAAAACATGTTTATATTTACAATTTTATAACAAAACATGTTTAAATCAACAATTTTATAACGATATAATAATTATTTTCAATCAGTAAGAATTCTTTATTAAAATTTGTGAATAATATGCACACGTTAGTAAATTTAATTTTTAATAAATGCATGTTTTTTCTCACTTGCGTGTTCGCCTACAAGTCAAAGACTTGTTTTATCGAGAGCGCTCTTTATTAAAAGACATGTTTGATACAGAAACCAAAGTAATCGCAAAGCTTTGATATGTATAATTCAATATGTTCATAGTGTGAATAATATGCACATGTAAATAATATATGTATGTGAGTGCATGTTGTTTGGTACAAGTTCTTGGGTATTACGAGCTTGAGAAATTTGCAAAAATCTGATTGTCTTGCCCAAGGTACTAGTTATATAGGCTTGGTTAATTAAACTTTAAGTAACATATTAATGTTCAACAAAAGTTCGTAAACGGCCTTTTCATAATATATAATTTTTCTCACTTGCGTTTTCGCCTTCAAGCGATCAAGATTTTTGTTTTATAGTCGATTTGCTTATTGTGCCTGACTTGCCGTCATAACCCCCTGATTTAATTATTCCTGGCGCTCATATAAATTAATTAATTAACTAGATTAATTTAACAAACAAAAGCAAATTAAGATCTGCTGATTTAAAAGGTTTTATTTAAAAGGAAATTACTTCTTGATCAGTTTTTCTGAGTTATTCTTTAGAATGGAAATCGAGCGATGCAGACGGCCGGACATCTTCCCGATTCAGACTACCTGGAAACTCTCTTTTATCCCAAAACACGTAAGATATTTCTTTACCATATCATGTGACAATTGCATTTCTTGTGTGTTTATCTAGGGAACGAAACTTTAAATCACACCACCAGCAGCATTGCATATTTCGTTTGTTGACAGGCTATTCTGAAATGTACGACTCTAACCCTTGCTAAAATGTATATGAATTAACAAAATTGTTATCGAGGTACGATTCGAATATATAACAATTACAGTGTAATTTTTCTAGTTTAAAACAATTGTTGAAGGTTCTGAATATTATGAGTTAACACGTTCTTGCAAGAACTAACTTGTTTTGGAAAAAACGATAGGATTTAATCACCACTACAAAGTATACGTAGCTAGTATGATAAGTTTCTTCTTCAATCCTCAAATATACACGCCCATCCATACACTAAATATAATTTAATCTCCATAACAAACTCATTGTTTGTAGTGGAATGTGATTAATCGTTTATAACTAATATACAGTTAAAACCTTCTAGCTTTCAAAAAGGACAGAACAAACACTACACTGAAATACTACCACAAAAGATTTGTTTATATGTATTCTACGGAATGAGTTTAACAAGGTCAGTCCATATTCAGAATAAGGTTTTCTAAAATTAAGCTCTGAAAAATGTCAAATTAATCTAGCTTCAAACAGCTTTCTTAATTTCATACTTCAGGAATAAGTAATACAATTTGTGATTCGAAACATATAATTGACTTTGACCTTCACCAATCGCTTATTTTGTTGATATTTTGTTAAAACTCTGAGAAACTTCTACCATGGAATGCGGACGGGGTTTCCCAGGCATGTGTTGCAGGCTAGCGT
The DNA here is from genome assembly GCF_053919585.1 of Euprymna scolopes. Taxonomy (NCBI): domain Eukaryota; kingdom Metazoa; phylum Mollusca; class Cephalopoda; order Sepiida; family Sepiolidae; genus Euprymna; species Euprymna scolopes. The sequence goes on from NC_136527.1 coordinate 38,101,597, forward strand.
GCTCTTCCACGTGGGCGCTGACTCTTTACCTTTCTAACTCACGTGTCTCATTAACCCGTCGTGTGAAAGAGGATAAGATGAAGGCTTCAATCAGGTTTCTCTCACTTTCAATAGTAGTTTCACTCGCTCAACTGGTCGAGCACTATGTACCAACAACTGAAGTCTCATATTTTCTAGCCACTCATAAGACTTAGAAATGTCTTTTGAAACCTATGACAATAAAGACATTTAATCGAAATGGAAAGACAAATCCCATTAAAATATAACTGCTACAGATGAATTCCTATCCTTAATCCTAGTTAACTTTTTATTTAGAAATGTTTCTTCTCTTAATACAATTACTTGTTTTGATTTTCTAATTATTATTTTTATAATCTTATTCAATTTATATTTCGGTCTATGCATATATGAATTGCCAATTTCACACAATTATGTTGTCATAACCAGGTTTGTACTGTCGGCACTCCCTTCAACCTGGAAGTAACTAAGACGGTAACATGCAAAGACATTCACTCTCCAAGAGAATAATGCAACACTGCGAAGTAAAGACCATATGATATTATCTAAAGCAAGATGACAAGGGCCATTTTACAAAACTAATTAATTCTATTCAAAAACTTGCTAAGACAATAAAAGATAAAATAAAAGTTTTCAGATGGCACAATAAATGTTTGAAAAAGTTTTACCTGTTGTTTCAATATTTTGTAAAATGAAAACAAACATGAAAATATATACATATGCATACATATAAAAATATATACATATGTATACATATAAAAAATATATACATATGCATACATATAAAAAATATATACATATGCATACATATAAAAATATATACATATGCATAATATAAAAAATATATACATATGCATACATATAAAAAATATATACATATGCATACATATAAAAATATATACATATGCATACATATAAAAATATATATATATGCATACATATAAAAATATATACATATGCATACATATAAAAATATATACATATGCATACATATAAAAAATATATACATATGCATACATATAAAAATATATACATATGCATACATATAAAAATATATACATATGCATACATATAAAAATATATACATATGCATACATATAAAAATAGAAACTTAATAAAATCTTATATAGAAATAAATATTTTATTTTAGCTCATTCTTATTGTTTTAATTTGTAAGAAATGTTCATTTTCAACTTGACCTCTTGTGTATTAGTGAAGAATATTGTTTCAATCGAAAGCAATTCTAGGGGCTTTCAGAATTCATGGTGTTCCTTAGAATTTAAAAAAAAATTCATTTCAAGGTTGAAAATAGTCTTTTTATCTGATGTAGTCATATGGAATTTCAAGAAGATTTTCATTAGTTTTGTAATTTCACTAAAATAGACACGAGGAAAAAACGAATGTACACATATCCATTCAGTTCGTAGAGGAATGGGACCACAACAAAAACATCTATATATATAAAAGCGAAAATGTATGTATGTATGTATGTACGCTTTTCCTCGATGTCCACAAAAGGCTTCTTTCAGAGAAGCGCTCGCTCGCTTCACAACTTGTTAAAACTTTTTATATCATCTATAAATTGTAATATCTTACACTTAACCACGGAGCTCGCCTGTCTATTTAATTTTATTGACTTTCAAACGTTAATTATTCGACATTTCTTGCATCTGCACGTGTTACATTCGGTTATCAGTATAAACAAAAAGCGAAACTCGACTCTAATTACTGGCAGCTAAGTAACGTTTGGTCAATGTCGACTTCGTCATATCAGACGGTAGCTTTCATTTCGAGATGAGACGCTCCCCCTAATAAACTGGGAGCGGGTTTTTAAAAACAAACAAATCGATTTATTGACCTCATTAAAAACTGTCCCGCACAAAATGCTAACTGCTGAATACCTATCGCCGTCACGTCAATCAAAAACGAGCACCTTTTTTTCACACTTTACTATTTTCCAACTGTGCGTCAAGGCTTCGTTTTTTTTCACGGGCACCTGTTTTTTTTCACATTTCGGGGTTTTTTTCACACACATCTACAAACACCTGGGCAACGCCGGGTACCCATCGCTAGTGTAAAATGAAAATAAAAAACATGTAATGCTACTAAGACTAAGAAGAGTTTCATCAGTTTTGTAATTTCATACTATCTGCCATGCTGCAACCCCTGTCACATCGCCGGAATGTTGTATCTCTGTGTTTGTTTTGTAATTTCTTTAATTAACGGTGCTCTGATGAAATAGCACTTATGAACCATCAACGTACAAACTCCCGAATGATGCAAAAAGCAGAAAAATCCCACCCCTTCACTGTTGAAGCCTCTAGGTACTGATATTCCTCATACTGTAGCAGATTTTCACTCAACCTTTGAACCTTCTCTCATGTTTCCTGATTCCCTAGGTGTAGTGACATGCAGAAGTTTAAATGTAATGTGAACAAGTATCTCACTGCTAAGCTCTCCACAATCCCATATTAAATATGATCCCAATTAGAAGCCCCTTACGTCCAAGTCTTATATATAAAAGGGGAGGACCATAATTGTATTTGTTGTTATGGAATGATTATTATTAGAATGAAAGGAGATTATGCGTGTCATAAAAGAATTCCGTGTGCGTATGATCGTCTAGTTTCATATGCGGTTGTGTGTGTTCATATCTAATTGTTCATATGCTTTTGTGTGTGTGTGTGTGTGTGTGTGTGTGTTACATGCATTTTCTTAGTCATACCTTACTTCATGTGTCGTCGATGTTGATCCATCTGGAATTCATCTTCTCTTAGAGGGAGACTGGTACCTCATAGACGAAGATTTATCACTCCAAGACGATGAATTGGTTTTATATTTTTTTATTTACCTTCCAAATGTCGACACATAATATGGAAGTGAATCTTGCTTGCTTTGAACACGTCAGCGTCCCCCACCCCCAGTGAAGGGGAGGGAACAGCTATTAAGCCGTCCGTCTTCTTCAAAGTCCAAATCCAGTCTCACAGATCTAGCCAACCTGACCACGTCACTCATACGTAATCTGGTTAGCTGACCCTCGGTTCTCGTAAACGTGTCTACACTCCACGTTTACTCACCTCTCTCTCTCTCTCTCAATCCATTCTGTAACATTCTTTTCCCCCCTTTTTATCAAAATGTATGGCGAAGGCATACATTTTCTACTCCCCACATTTACTAAGAATGGGATATATATGCTCACCCCACTGGCAAAGAAAACTGTCATACCTTTATTCAATAATTAATAACATATACTAAGTAAAATAATATCAACAAATAATACCATGTGGCGCTAATCCTTGCGCGCTCGAAGGTCAACAACTCCCTGTGACCCCATGGTCTCTTCATAATTTAAATCAGAATTTCAGGAGCATCCTTTACTCCCGTCGACACTACGCGTGATCGATAAATTCTCGGCAATCAACCGAATAATAAAATCGAGGTCCTTCTGCCTCTTCAAAACGGACTATCATCGTCCTTGGCTTTACAGATCAGCTTTTCTTCCCATAGGTAGCACACAAAAAAAAATTTCCCATCCCAAGCCTTATCCTATTCATCATAAGCCTACTCTTATTACTAGTATTTTGTGGGAAACAAAAAAACTCTGTACATTCCTTATGGTGGGTAGCCTTCTATTTTCCTAAGTACTTGCATACATATTTCATTCATCTTCTCTTGAGCGATTCGTAACATAATGGCCACGTCAGCCATTGCACCCCCTCTGCCCCTTACGCCATGTCAGAGGGTATTTCAATTCATTTGCTCCCTGAAGTTGATTACAACTAGATCCGCTCACGCTGGACAGAATACATTCCGTTTACTGCTATGTCAGAAAAAAACTGTTGCATTTTATATTAGTATTGTCACAGCTTAAAATTAACAATACTAATTTCATTTAACAAAGGCAAACGAGGATGAACAGCCTTCCAAATATCTATGACATCGTTTTCTATTAATTTCGAAATGTCAAAACAAAAAGGTGGGGATAAGTGTTCATATAAAAATAAGTGTATTGGATTATTTATTGGTACTCTTGCAGAATTTGATCCGGGTACTCAGGATTTTCCGTCAATTACCGGATTAAGCCGAGCAAAGTAACAAAAACTAAACTAAAATAAATAAATAAATAAAATAAAAATTCAATAAATAAAAATAATAAGTACCCATTTTAAATTTACTGAATATATTTATTTCAAGAAAAGTTGCAATTTGTTTATTTACTTTTATTATTATTTTTGTAGGTACGGGCAAAATGAATGCCGATGCTCAAAATGTATAAAGATTTTGACCCCTCCCTTTACTTAAAAATTCACCAAAAATCAGGAAATTAACCAATTTTAATGAAATTTTCATTTTAACTTTTTTTGACACGTGTAATTTTTTTTTAATTTAATCTTTCAAACACGATAAAATATATTCGGAAATCTATATATAAAAAAAAAGATACGATAAGGCGGCTTTCTATATATCAGTTTCCGCCAATTAAATTGCACATGCAACGAATTAGAAAATTAATAAATATGAAACTTGTAATCTATTCTCTCTCATGCAAATATTAAAATGTTAAATAAAATAATACTAATTTTATCCGTGATATTCACCAAATAAATCGGCTCTATTTCGAAACGATTTATTTTTATTTTTCCTCTTCAATTTTGTTTTCTGCGAACTTTCTCTTCCGTTCGTCATCTTGAATGTTAAGTTAAGCTTGTAAAGTTAATCACATTTGAAAATCGTTTCCTTTATAAAAGCAGATAAAGTTAATCGAAAGCAGATTATAAAACAAAAAACGTAAGTATTACTGCATGGCGCATGGCGCACGTATGTGTATTTTTATTTTCATCTTTTTTTTTCATTTTTTGATCAGATTATTATCGAATGGTCACTAATCTATCAGATTTTGTTTTCAATACTGACTTAAACATAAAAACAAACAACAAAAAAAGGTCAATACGCAATTCTTTATGTTATCAGTGGTGGCCAATTTTGTATGCGCTTCCACGTACATAATTGATAACATTTTTCTTGATTTTTGTTTTTTAATGCCCCTGTGTTTTTATTGAAACATGAAATCTGAAAAAAAAAAACAAAAAAAACAACAACAACAAAAAACAAAAAATGGCCGCCTTACGGTGTGGCCATAAAGTGGGTGCTCATTTTACATTAAATTTCTTATGAAAAGTTATCTCCACTTTTTGAAAAAGTAAATTTTTTATATCATGAAAACTATTTCTCTGCGCCACTTTTAAAGTATATATTCGTTTTCAGAACTCCTGAAAACCTTAAAAAGTTGTCATTGTAAAGATTTTTGGGAGGATTGGAAAAATTTTAGACGTGGACCAAAACAACTTATTTATTGTTTACTAAAGAAAAATGTTATAAATTTTTCTTTTTTCAATTCTTTAAAATTAAATGTTTTTCACTGATTCATATGTTTAAGGTAAAAAAGAAAAAATGCTCGATATGGAAGTAGTACCCTTTCCACTGTGTATATTTTTTATTGTCATTTTATTTATTTATTTATTTTTCAACGAAGTCTAATGCTCAGTAATCTACCAGATTATATATAAAAAAGAATTCAATATTTATCATTTTTAAGGTGTACCCTGATTCTAACGCAACACTCTAGTTAATCGAACCCCCATTTAGGACACATCGACTTTTTTTTTAGCCAAATTTCACGAAAAGCTTTTATTTTTAGCCTTCTTGACATTCAGTTATTGTTTTCTCCTTTTATTTAAAATTAAGTGTTTGTATTCTTGTCGAGTGGTTTCAATATGAAGGATCGATGTATTAGAAACTGTGTACACACGTAAGTATACCAAAGAGTTTTCCTGTTAATAATTTGGAAATGCAGTTATCAAATTTTATGTTCGTTTGTTTAAAGAATGCTCGTAATTAAAGAAACTTTTGTTGTATTTTTAAGTTTTCTCAAAAACACATGAAACAAACCTTACAAATAACTTTGACTAAATTAAAAAAATAAAATCATGATTATTAAACAAATTACAATATTACGGTTCTGAATTTTTTAGATGAGGAATAGATCTTTGTATTATTTAGATTATTAAGACTACTGTTCTCATCTTGAGTGTTATTGTGCAAACATTGTAAAAATAACACTTAAGATGAGAACAATAGTCCAAATAATTCAAATGATACAAATACATCACAACATTTTCTTTATTTCTTTAGGTGTATTTTTTTACATGTTGAAAAATTCTTTTTATTTTTCCTCGCAATAATGGAAATTCCATATTTACTTACGAGATTATGATAGATTTTAACTTTAATTTCGTTTTGAAGACAACATAAAATTAAATTATTTTTTATTTTGTTGAACATTAACTGTGATAGATGAAAACGGTCAGAGTTATTATTAATGGGGTTTCATAAGTGGATGTAATGAATTTGTGTAAGGAAAATCATGACTTACTTGGCTAGCATGTGTGTGTGCTTCAAAGTGTTGGTTGTGTAACAAAAAAGAAAGATCAAAATAGCAGTTGGTTTTAATGTTGACATGTTACTATGTATGTTGTGATTGTTGTGTAACGGCCTATTGTCATCAGATCTTTAATGTCTATTGTAGTGACCTGTGATTCTTCTAGGTGGTGGTGTGTACTTTCATATTAATATATGTACATATATAACATAACATGACGTCATACCTGTTTCTGCTACTTCTGATAGATGTGTCATACGTCCTTGAGGAGCTTGAATCTGTTTAAAGGAACGCTTCAAGACAGGGCCCAAGACAATGTAGGATTTTATATCTTTGGATTGGGGATTTCTTCTATGCTTCCATATTGAGACTTTAGTCATTACATTTTAGTCATTACATTTCAAAAACTCAGGCCCGCATATTGTCTGGTACCATCGCGGGAACAAAAAACAAGGAAAGACATTAAAATACGACTCCGCATTTTTTAAGTGCATACAAAAGCATTTATTCCAGTAATTTCCAACAACACACTTTGTGTTTCAGAATATCACTTTGGTGTCGAACATGTTTCTCAGAAATGCCCTTTCATGCATGTGTCTTTTTCATCACCCTCCTTATATTTTTTTCGAACATGCAGCGCATTTTCTCTGCAGATGAGTCAAAACCTGTCTGATTGCTTTCTTTTTTGCATCGTGCTGTCCTTTTTCTGACTGTTCTTCTCTGTTTTAGGACATCAGAAAGAAAAGAAAATTAAGAATATGCAATCAAAAATGCAAACTGAAGTCCTAGAGTGATATGATCACTGTTAAAAGGAGCCAATATTATATGGGATATGTTATTGATATTATTAACCAACTCAATAGCATTCAGATTACCTTGTATGAATGAGCATCAAGTTCTGTCCTTTTTTTGCCCTTTCCTTCTCTTTTCCAGGACATCAACGTTGGGCACACTTTCTTAATTTGCATATTTGCTAAGATGGTTTCTGCTTATATTTTCACTAGTGAGCTATCCAGCTGCTGACTGTCTCACACATATGCCATGCAGGTTGTATTACAAGAACGTGTTTGTGGACAGTTGAATTATATATGCAGCATTTAAATCAAATTTGAATATTATATCTCTTGTTTCTTTCATAATTTATTTCAGCTGGTAAGACTCTTCTGGAAAGTTTTTTAATCCAGGGATTTTGAAAGTTGTTTTAAAAAAGTGAGATTATTTCAGTTTTTCAATAAGTGAGATTAATTTATTGGATTGTAAGTTTCATTGTTAATTCTTTTTGATATTTATTATTATTGCTGTTACTCCCCCTTTTGCTATTGTTATGGACTTTTATTTTTCTTGTGGTTATGACTGAAGGTAGCTTATGATAAAAGTACCTTCTTTCTTTAAGATCACTAGCCATTTATTTGTTATGAAATTTGGATGCGTTTCAAATGTTACCTATGGTAATCATCTGGGAGGATGTAAGCAAGTAAACTTTTTATCACTTTCCTCATTTTGAGGACAAAGAAGATCAACTCTTAGTTAATGTCACTTGTTAGATCTGTTTGGATATAGGGCATCTTACTTTTCATCGGTCACTAAAAAACATCATTTCTCATAGTAACATATTTGCTGACACATGTGAAATATTTCAACTGCAAAATTGTCAAAATGGTTTTCTGTCCAAAAATTTTCCCCTTAAATGATATGAGAAATTTCTTCCCTTCCTCCCCTCTAGTTCATATGAGAAATTTCTTCCCTTCCTCCCCTCTAGTTCATATGAGAAATTCCTTCTCCTCCTCCCCTCTAGTTCATATGAGAAATTCCTTCTCCTCCTTCCCTCTAGTTCATATGAGAAATTCCTTCTCCTCCTCCCCTCTAGTTCTCTTTTGATATAAGCCACCTTATTTCCATCTCTCCCTCTTTCCACAGCCGACTTTATGCCTACATAGGTAAAAGAACATAAGAAAGAAGAGAAAATTAAGAATATGCAATCAAAAATGCAAACTTAACAGTCCTAGAGTGATATGATCACTGTTAAAAGGAGCCAATCTTCTATGGGATATGTTATTGATATTCTTTACCAACTCAATAGCATTCAGATTATCTTGTATGAATGAGGAAGGCTTGATTGTCGGCTGTTAATATATTCAGAAACATACTTTGCTCCAGTTGACTTTAAATTTATCATGTCGAGGAACTTGATTTATATTAAGCTTAGGTGCATGTTATTTACAGTTTTCTTTGTAATCCTTCCAAACTGATGTCTGCCACTTTATTTATAGTTGCAAAACTGATTAAGTTAATCAAGAATGATGAAAGTCAGAAAAGATTTATTCAATTTGATATTCAAAATGACTGAGAAGTGTGCTAGGAGGAAACGGACAATCCTTATCATGTTCATTCATTGTTACAACATTTTTCATTTACAACAGAAAAAATCGTTTCTTTACTACATCAAATTCATCACTCGACTTCTTTCTCATTTTCCAAAAAATATTCATGTGTATATTTTTCGTTCCCTCAACGTCCCATCAATTTACAGTTTTTTTCATAATTCAACAAAACAATAATTACAATACAAAAATAAATACAATAATAAAACTGTCCAACAATAAAAATCAGTATAAAATGCATATTATGAGTCTGCAATTCCTTTGTTAATTATATAAATCAACAAAACACTATAACAAAACATAAATAATATCGAACATTATACAACGTTTGAAATTAACTTTCATGGGACACTTTCCCCTACATTATGATATGCGTGTATTTTTTTCTTTTTGCATTTACTTTTTTCTTTACTTTTTTTTTATTTACATGAACATAAGATATTCATTTGCATCAACAGAACCATATTCATATTTGCTAAAACAAAAGCTGCAGTCAAATACAAATATCAATCGTATATATAATTTTTTGACTCGTTTCTGTCTTGTAAACTGACGTCATTACAGTTTTATTTATTTTGTTTCAAAGAATAATTTGTTTTTTCTTTTGTCAAATGTCTTAATACGGAAACACCCAATGACTGGTCATTGACCCTTTTCACTTACCTATCTTAATGAATGGTGGAAACACGAATGAGTAGGATTACAAGTTGATTTTTCTTTTATACATAATTATTATTTTATCAACTTGTATGAAAAGAGATTTGTAAAAAATTCCTAAAACCGTTAGAATTATGCAAATACTATCAGTAGTTCAAAAGTTATGATAATTTTGAGTGAGAAAATTTATGCTTTTCCGTGGACATTTTTCTTTATTAAAAATGGACTAAATTATGGACGTAAACATTTCAAGAAATTCGATAATTTCGCCACCATTTATTTATTTTTCAAGTTATTTGGCACTCTTATGTAAAATTGTGTGCTCTTTCTGTTTATGCAGTCACATTTGATGTATCTCTTTACCATAAGCCATGAATTATAAATTCAGATGTACAAATTTTAATTTTTTTAACTCACACATGGTATCATACAGTTGTTCTATTCATAAAGAAAACTATTATAGTGGTATTTAAATATAGCGTTATTGAGAGCAGCCATTTTCCTGCCTCATCATCAAAGGAGAGCTTAATCTGGGTATAGCCATTGAAGAGCTTTCATGGCCGGTATTTACTAATCTCCTCAACGAAAAAAATGAGTAGATATGAATTAATCTCTGAAATAAATCGAAGAAAATTTTTCGTATAGATTTTGGATTTCTGTAAAAGATGGAAATTCCCATAGTCGACCAGAACTTATGCATTTTGGGACAAGTCCAATTTTCAATTTTGTAAATCCTCTCTATCTGGCCCAAAATACACCCCTATTTTCTGAGATGCAACCATGAATCGTACTTTACATGAATCCTCGATGTAGCTTTCATAGTAGCAGGATAGCAGGAATCCTGATAAGCAACAACTATATATTCACCAGTTGATGGTAATTTTTGTCATTTCTATTCAGTTGTTTTGCTGAAAATTCAACTATGTAAACAAAGAAATAAAACGGTAATGTTTTACCTCGTTTCCACCTTAACATTTAAAACGGTTACTTTTATATGTTTTGGGGTATGCTGTAAACGAATATAGCATTTAAACTTTCTGCAAATAAGTAGTTTTCCGGATGTTAAGCAATGTCATTTCTTATGCTATTGCTGGTGGCCATCTTGGTACACGCAAATGCACAAACCTACCCCAGAGAAACTATGCACAAACGCATGTACCAAGATAGCCACCAGCAATAACATAAGAAATGGCATTGCTTAATATCCGGAAAGCTAATTATTTGCGGAAAATTCAAGTGCAATATTCGTTTTCTGCATACCCGAAAACCTTAAAAGGTAGTCATTTTAAAGAAAAATGCCAAGTTGCAAACCAGGTAAAAATTTACAAAAAATTTATCACAACGAAATTCTTTATTGAACCGCCCGATTATTATTATTGTTATTATTATTATTATTATTATTATTATTATTATTTAGATATCTTCAGTTAAAAAAACAGGTGTGTTTTACAGATTCGAAAAAATGTTCTTGGTGGTGAGTTAAAAATAAATTCAAGTTTCACAATATATTTAAGAATGTGTTTCTAAATAATAACATTATTATTTCAGCATGGTAGCACAAGTGCACAAGTACCTTTTTTGTTATATATTTATTTTTTGTTTTGCTTTTACCACAAAAAACGCACATACTCAGTACTTATTGTTGTTTTTAACGCTTTTAGTACATGTGTACTAAAAGCGTTAAAAACAACAAAATAGTATTGTTTGGAAATCAAATTTGAAAAACCTGATAATCATTTTTTAAATTGATGAACATAGAATAAAAAATTGAAACCTTTTTTGATACGCAAATTGTCCACGAAAATACAGCATATGCTTGTAATGCCAAAATTATATTCATTTAATTTGAATGTCATTATTAAGAAATTTATATTTATAAAAATTAACATAACCAATACAATTTAACTAAATTAACTGTATTTTTTTAATTTTATATTTTCAGAATTTGCAACAATGAAAATAAAGAAGAAGAACCTTACGTCATTGGTGATTTAAATCAGTTTCTTCATATAAATTTAAAGTCGAAATTTATTAGTGTATCTTATCAGACTATCCATTGCATATATATTTTGTGGAATTAGATGCGAGCAAACATGGGCGACAAACCTCATTCTTGTGAAGTATGTGGTTATCCATTTGCATGGAGGTCAAATTTGTTAAGTCATATGAAAACACACACGGGAGAAAAACCACATATTTGTGAAGTATGTGGTTCTTCTTTTGCACGGAAGTCATATTTGGTGAGTCATATGAAAACACATACGGGAGAGAAACCATATTCTTGTGAAGTATGTGGTTCTTCTTTTGCACAGAAATCAACTTTGTTGATTCATATGAAAACACATACGGGAGAGAAACCACATTCTTGTGATGTATGTGGTTCTTCTTTTGCATTGAAGTCAAATTTAATGACTCATATTAAAAGACATACGGGAGAGAAACCACATTCTTGTGAAGTATGTGGTTCTTCTTTTGCACAGAAGTCAACTTTGTTGCGTCATATGAAAACACATACGGGAGAAAAACCACATTCTTGTGACGCATGTGGTTCCTCTTTTGCACAGAAGTCTACTTTGTTAACTCATATGAGAACACATACGGGAGAGAAACCACATTCTTGTGTAATATGTGGTTCTTCTTTTGCAGGGAAGTCAAGTTTAATGACTCATATGAAAACACATACAGGAGAGAAACCACATTCTTGTGAAATGTATGGTTCTTCTTTTGCATTGAAGTCAACTCTGTTGACTCATATGAAAACACATACGGGAGAAAAACCTCATTCTTGTGATGTATGTGGTTCTTCTTTTGCACAGAAGTCATCTTTGTTAACTCATATGAGAACACATACGGGAGAGAAACCATATTCTTGCAAAGTATGTGGCTCCTCTTTTGCACAGAAACCACATTTGTTGTGTCATATGAAAACACATACGGGAGACAAGCCATATTCTTGTGAAATATGTGGTTCTTCCTTTGCACAGAAGTCAAATTTGTATAATCATATGAAAATACATACGGGAGAAAAACCACATTCTTGTGAAGTATGCGGTTCTTCTTTTTCATGGAAGTCAAATTTAATGAATCATATTAAAATACATACAGGAGACAAACCACATTCTTGTGAAGTTTGTGGTTCTTCTTTTGCACGCGAGTCAACTCTGTTGACTCATATGAAAACACATACAGGAGAAAAACCACATTCTTGTGAAGTATGTGGTTCCTCTTTTGCACACAAGTCAAATTTGTTTCATCATATGAAAACACATACAAGAGACAAGGCACATTCATGTGAAATATGTGTTTCTGCCTTTGCACAGAAGTCAAATTTGTTAAGTCATATGAAAATACATACGGAAACCACATAGTGTAATAGAGCCGAGAGGGAGGAAATAACAAAATACCAAGGACTTATGCACGAAATGAAAAGAAACTTGAATCTTTAGGCGGTATCAATTATACCAGTCATTATAGAAGCAAGCCGGCTAATGAAAAAGAATTTCAAAATCTATGTGGCAAGTATAACTGGTGAACGAGGTGCAGAAGTAATACAAACAATAGCACTTAAAGGGATGGTTAGAATCTTAAAAAGATCTCTCAGTTGGAGTAACTAAACTAATGGGAGAATGTTTGGCATCTGTTAGAATACTTCATCCTTAGGATAAGAAAATCAAAACAAAAGAAACAAACAAAATTCTTGTGAAGTACGTGGTTTCTTTGGACAGAAGTCTTATTTATTGCATCATATTCTAACACATATGGGAAATAATATCTGATGATTTTCCAAAATCCATACCTCAAAATTGTATACCAGCATCATGAAGCAAGAGCCAGTAGGACAAACTATTTTGCACAAGACCGTCTTACAAATATGACAGAATCAGAAAACAAGTCCGCTACAAAAATACTCCAGAACTTTTTATTACAGAAAATAGAACAAATAAGCCAGACAATAGCATGACAAATATTTTCTGGATTTCTTCACTCAGAACTTTATGAATAAGGAAGGTTTTATAGTCTGGGTTAAAAGAGAATATTATCAGGAAAGTTATTCTTGTTATATGTGTGTGTTGGTATTCTTGTTATATGATGTATGTGTTGGTATGGTGTTTTTACAGGTTTTTTAATTAAAAAAAATAATACACAATAAAACGTCTATTTTATATTGAGTATTTATGTCTAATTATCTATTAAAGGTGTTGCCTGTTGTTGTCATATATGTTTTTTGTGCATGATTTTTTCAATACAAGGAACGTTCAATAAGTAATGACCCTGACCCACTCCGTTTGTTTGATCTAGTAGAAATGTTACATATGCAATGATTTATATCTCTATGGGTTATGTGGAAAATTGCAACTCTGAACTAATTGTTGTTCCTGACTTACATGTGTTTTAAATTAGTTAAGTGTTAAATGAAGCCTGTCAAGTATGATGCAGTGATGAGTTGTCTTATTTGAAATCATGCACACCACAGGAAACTTTTAATGAAATTAAAAGAAACAATGTCACGTCATATTATTCTTGTAAAATGTCATTGCGAATTCCAATATGTCATGAAATCTTTAGCAACAGCACCTAGACTTGTTTGCCCTAAATCTGTCCTTGATGAGGCAACTCTCAGCCATAGTGGGGCTACCTTTTGGAAGATCCATGCTTTACTATTCGTCAAATCACCTAAACGGGTATGATTAATGCCGGGTCTGTGGACATTATCTGATGGATTTCTGGGTTGCTCACAACTTTCCAGAAGCAAAAAACATCGATTACCACACTGTACCGAAGCAATATTCACTCTAGGTGTGTTAAACCGGTATCCACATTTACAGGAGCTTATTATGCTTCAGTTTTCAGGAAATATATGTAAACGATAAAAATCAAGAGGTGGATTAGATCAGCAAATATCCCCCTGCAAAACAAAAATTGGTCGAGATCAGAAGCGCAAACGTCTACGATATCCTCTGGCATGCACTTTGCATCACCTTGCACCATCCGATGTTCACATTTTGAAGCGTGTTGCAGCATCAGGATATCGATAAACATTCAACAGTTATATACTGATTAGTCATATACAGCATCGACGTAGATAAGTTGTGTAGCAGTTATAGTATTTTGTTATAGTATTTTGGGATACTGTTTAATATTTATGTATGCGAATGTTCCTACTTAGAATTATTGATCGATTATTATTGGATTAAAATACTTTGTATGTGGTGTACTTCTATTTAGTTACAACTTTTCTCATGTCTAAATCATTTAAACGTTCCCACCCAAGTCAAACATTAATAAATATTACGGTCATCAGTTAACAAGTGTTAATTAAAACATAAAGAGAATTAGATATGTGTAAATCAATGTGTTCATAGTGTGAATAATATGCACATGTAAGTAATATATGTATGTGAGTACATGTCACTGTGTATGTGTGTTGATTTACCTTGGTCTTTTTAGTTCGTGTATAGCTGTGTGTTGCAATTTGTTTCTGTTCCCCAGACTCTCGCTAATGTGTAAGAATATGTGCATTAGATGAAGGCATGTGAGTTATGTGAGTGCATGTCACTGTGCATGTGTGTTGATTTACCTTGTTCTTTTTGGTTCGTGTATAGCTTTGTGGTGCAATTATTTCTGTTCCTCAGACGCTCGTTAATGTGTAAGAATATATCCATGAGATGAAGGCATGTATGTGAGTTATTGAAGATTCATTTTCGCCTAATAAAAGTCGAGTAAAGAAAAAATAGAAAGGTCTTGTTTTAAAGTGAAGAAGATATGTTATTTACAAAATTTTTCCCTTTGCAGGCATTAAATGCAAAACAAAGAACGCCAAAGTAACAAAATATACAAAAAATGCTTGTTTTTATATCGAAAATGCCGTATCAATGAACGAATACAATATTAAAAATTAAAATAAGATTACTTCCTAATAATAATAATTCACATTAAATAATTTAAGGAACGTACTCACTAATTGATGGCAGACATCACATGTGCCTTTTTTGTCAATTTAAAGTCTTTGAAAATTACTCTCCTTCAAAACAAATAAAGTTTTCAGAAGTTCGCCTCGTTGCGTCTGAGTTATATTTGTATTTGTATGTTATGCATCAGAGTGCACACCTTTATCTCTTTCTAGACATAACCCTTATGTAGTTGTATATTTGCTGATAGGAGTATGAATTGCATCCTTATACTTGATTATATCGATGTTCGTCCATGCTTATGAGCACAGTTGTACACTGAGTACGTGTGAATTCATATTCGCCCGGCTGTATAAGTAGTTTCCTTCTCTAATATGCGTGTTTGCGTTATGATATATATATGTATGTAATTGAGTGCACATATGCATTACTATAGCGATGCGTATATATATATATATATATATATATATATATATATATATATATATAGGTATGTATTTATGTAAGCATGGTATGTATCAGTGTTTGTACGTAAGTGTATGCTATCTGTATGTATGTGTGTATGTCTGTATGTGTATATGTACGTATGTATGAATATCTGTTGGTATATATATATGCTTATATTTACACTTATGTTTAGGTTTGATAGGTTGATACACAATCAATATACAAATAGTCAAAATTAACCATGCATGGGCGACCACATACCAAGCCCCACATTTAAATCAATTATCCCCTTTATAAAAAATATCTTATAAAAAATATATAATTAACCACAGTATATAAAGCACCCACTCAAACATCAATTCCAACTCAACGAACAACTAAACAAACTCATCCATAGATCGCCTCCAAACAGATATAAATAAAATTTAAACTAGATCAAACTACGACAATAAACGTATTTAACTGACTTATTTTAACTTACCAAGTCACCTTTAAAATATACACTCAAAATTAAAATAAGCCAACCTTAAACTTACTTATTTAAGTAACCCTCCAAACATTCCATATTTTCACACCATGACACGTCTCTATCTCCACCTCATCAGCTCACCAATCCCCACAACCAAAAACAGCACACCCACCGCCTATCACGCACACCCCACATTGAAAATCACAAGAACATCCATTTCCCACTTGAACTTAAAATCAAGAGGTCAACCCTTTTAAATAATACTAAAACGCAATTGCCCCTTGCCGAAAATACTCCATTAAGAACCTGTATGGTCGCCCAACTTTAACCCTCCCCCTCTCTCTTTACCCTCTCTACTTCACTCCACTTCCTCTTTCCCTCATCTAAAAAGCTTCCTTCATTTTATAAACAAGATAACGAACTATCTTTTTAATACTCATACCTCAAGCAAGCCGTCCCAGCATACTCTTCCGAATATCATCACCAGGATTATTTTGCCATCTTTGGTATTTTGATAACTACACTATTGATTCCGAGGTCCATTGCACACTTAATTCAATGCTCAAATTCTATTACTCATAGGGATAATTACAATGGAATGGTATATCCACCCAATTTCGAATATATTTTGTCAACACCAAGAAATCATTTTGACCACAGAAAATAACACACAATCAACGCAACAACGAATAAGGCTGCCCGGTATATTTTGCGAAATATCAAGAAGAAGCAGTATGCTTTCGCTATTTGGGAATATCACTTTCTCCCATAGGCCTAATTTCTGCCCACCCGGATTTATAACCCCGAATGACATTGGACTCCTTCCGATAATGCACTACCCAAGTTGTATCAACTTCTCTTTTCCTATAATTTTCTCCATATAATTATCCACAACCACTCAAAAAACTATTTTCAGTAATTGTGCTGAAAAGCAAAATCGTGTCCATTCGTAGCTGAACATTTTGCTAACTGCATTTCATTTCCTCTGATGATATGAGCCATTGTTGAAAATCCACAGATTAAGGAAATTAAAATAACTCCTTCTATATATTCCTTTGTCAAACAATAAATTCTTAAATCGAATATATGTATCTATATGTTGTTTTTTTCAGAATTTAAAATTGAACCACGAAACTCATATATTGCTCTATTCTTAAATATTGAGCTTTTCCTTTTTCGCTAGGATTCCCTTGAAAGTATTAATTTAAGTAATATCGATCAGGATTTTCCATCTGAATTCTATCAGTGTCTTATATATATATATATATATATATATATATATATATATATATATATATATATATATTTGCAAACGGTGTTATATCTGTGCAGATATACATATGCATATGCATGCTATGTATATATGTACGTATATATACATTTCTTGGTATATTTTTATATATGTGACTGTATACGTTTGTATTTGTATATATATGTATATATGGGTATGTATATATGTGTTTATATTTTTCATATGTATGCATATGTTCCCTAGTGATTGTGTGCCTATATTATAATATGTTAACTTTTAACCCAAGTAAATCTAGTATATCTGACCCTAAAATCGAATACTTCAACCTAAAATAGTAACTTAGGAATTTACCTCTCAATGCACTACCCTTATGTATTTTATTTCACGTCTCTCTCTCTCTTCTTCTGCTTCTTTTTTTCTTCTCTACGTCTATCTATTTCCGTCTCTGAGACCGCGAATATATTTCCTATTTCATTTTTTATTTTTATTTTATTATTTTTTTACTTTCTATATTTTTACACTCCATATCTTGATAAACGGCCCAATGACATCAAACTCTGCCCATCTATTTAACGATTGTCTCGTTCTTTCTTTTTTCTTTCTCCTTCAATCACTTACCACTCTCCCCTTTCTTTTTGTCCTCCTCTTTCACTCCCCCCTTCTTTCTCTTCTTCTTCCTCCGTATTTGTAATTTAACCTTATCCTTTTCACCTTTGTTATCTCTTTTTTATGAATTTACAGTTGACCGCTTATGTTTTTTTTAATTGAAATCTGTATTTTCTACTTTTTATCTCCGTTATAAAAAATATTCAATCTTCCAAGTAAACTGATTATTTCGAGCCTGGTAGTGGAAACATGGGTAACTAAACAGACAAAAAACGGTAATAAAAACATATTTTGCTCTACATTACTATTGAGCACTTTTTAAGGTTTATTTACCATTTACTCATTATATATATTCATTCTTTCCTCTTTTTCCGTTTTTCCCTACCCTGCCTTTTCCGCCAACCTTTACTCTCTCTCTCACACACACACACACACACACACACACACACACACACACACACACACACACATATATATATATATATATATATATGTATATATACATATATATACATATATATGCATGTATACATATATATATATAGAGAGAGAGAGAGAGAAAGAGAGAGAGAGAATATACAACATAAAAATATATTCCAAAATTCATGATGTTGATCATCTTATAATTTATTCCTTTAATTCAGTTGACTTATACAATTCATGACAGTATCTGTTTCGTAGTGCAAAATCAATCACTAAATTATTATATCAATGAATGTAAGTAACCAATTATTTTACAATTCACCATTAGCAGAAATGAAGTACAACTTATGACTATCGATTGAAATAATTTTTAATACTTAAATTTTATATTGGACAGATTAGTGAATTAATTTATAATATAAACCGAGTAAATCTTTTTTATAATATTAAGTGAAAGACATAAAAATTATAGTGAATTAATTTATAGCATAAACCGATTAAATTATTTTAATAATATTAAGTGAAAGGCATAAAAATTATATTAAAATTTATAATTAGTTGAATATGGATGACTATGGGTTACGAAATGTTTATAATATGAATGTTAAAAGAGAAGAAAAAATGAAATTAAAGAGGAAAAAATAAAAATGAGAAAAGTTAATATCTCGTTAGTTTTGTTCCAAGGGAAGTAACTCTGACTCACTTTAATTAAAATAAATTTTATTATTTACAATTACGATAAAAAGGAGGTTTCAGATAATTTTTAAAGTTTACCTAACGTAAGTATAGGGTTGGAATTGTATGATTTTTGAAAGCTTGATTATAATAGTCAAGAAAATTGATTAATTATAATAATCGATTTTTAGTTTAGTTTCGTACATACAAACATGTAACATAGTTTATAATTTATTGATGTTTTTTTTATTAGATTTTCACCCCAAACAAGGCACATTGCCACTTTGGTGTAGGGGGCTACTATCAGGGGCAATAACTACTGGGTACTATGTAGGGATTTGGACAGCAAGATGTCGGTTCGCGTTACACTTGAACTTCTGCACGTCTGTACTGTTGGGGAAGCAGGGACCTGGAATGGAATTCCAGAGTCTAGTAGTTCTGGGGAAGAAACTATTGGAGTAAAAGATCTTTTACATCTAGGGATCTCTACAGTGTGGGGGTGGGATTTAGCAGTGGGATTAGGGTTTGTCGAGGGTGCTCACGTCGTGGGGGCACAAGTGATTGCAGTTCGTCAGAGCATTCACCACTAAAATACTTGTAGAAAAGGCAGAGGGGTGCAACATTTCGTCGATGGGACAGAGGCTGAAGCTTAGATGCCAGTTCAGGGCCTATCAGGTTTTCGTCTCTTTTGAACCTTGTCAAGGAGCGAGAGACTAGTAGCAGATGCACCAGCCCAGATGGGTTTTTTTACATAGACGTCACCACTTATCAAGGCCGATAGGCCACTCAAGGATAAGGGTTAAAGAGTGTAGAGTAGTCAAAAGGACAATACAGTAATCGATAGTAATGGAAGTTCGGTAAATTTGTTAACTAAAGTGGAACGGCTCATCAGAAACTTGTTCACGTTGGACTTGAAGACAACCATATTATAGAAAGCTGGAAAGCAGGAAAACGGAAGACAATTCCACAGGCGTGCAGTTCTAAGAAAAGCTTTTATCATGGAATCTATGTTTAGGTTTAGGTACAGATAAAGAATGGGGAAAATTATTGATAATGTTTTCAGCTAGTCTAGTGTTTCTTGTGAAAGTTTGGCGATGGGGGGACCATAGATTGAAGCTCAGTTGAACACTTTCCATGAAAATAACGATAAAGCAGAGACAAACTCGCAACATCTCTTCTGTGAGACAGAGGTTGCAGCGAAGAGAAAAGGACATCTCCCACCAGGCGCTGAAGTCTATTTTGAACCCTATCAAGGCAGGACAAGTCTTTTCTAGCAGCTCCTGCCCATATGTGGCAACAGTACTCTATCCTTGGACGTATCTGGCTCTTGTATAGATAGAGAATTTCATCAGCAGTGAGATGTCTACTGGATCGATAGAGGGATCCGACCATTTTTCCAGCGGCCTTGGCAACAGATTTGATGTACGTATTCCATTTAAGATCAGGAGTAAAGGTCAAGCCAAGAAGCTTGTCAAAACTTGAGGCCTCCCCAAGACGAGAGCCATTCATTTTATTTGATGCCAGATGGGGATCAGAACGTTGATGATGTAAAGATAGAAGCTTGGTTTCAGATGCATTAAAAGTAACCAGCCACTCCTTTCCTCATTGTACAACGTGATCAAGATCAGGGGAGAGAGAATCGGAGAGAACTTGGTCGTTTATTGTCTTAGATGTGCTACCATAGATGGTAGTGTCATCAGCAAAAATGTCTACGAATGATGTAAGGATGTGATTTGGAAGATCATTAATGTAGATCAGGAAAAAGTTGGGCCCAGGATGGACCCCTGAGGGACTCCAGTATTTATACTGTGAGCTTCTGATTTTTGCCCATCAACTACTACTCTTATGAACCTATCAGAAAGAAATGATTTCATAATTGAGAAGACATTTCCAGCTATATCATAGCTGGAGATCTTGTGAAATAAACCTTTATGCCATACCCTATCAAAGGCCTTTGATATGTCAAGAGCAATTGCCCTAGGAAGGTTGCCTCTGTAGAGAGATTCGCTAATCCTATGAGATATAACTGTAAGCACATCTGCTGTAGATCTAGCAGAACGGAAACCATATTGTGTGTCACTAAGGTTATTTTTGCTGAGATGGTTGATTACTTCTCTATTTAACACAGATTCCAGCAACTTACTCATGACGCACAGGAGACTTATTGGCCTGTACTGAGAGGGGGATGAGCGATCACCTGAATTCTTAAATACAAGGCATACTGATGAGATTTTCCAGGGTGATGGGAAGCAATTCTCCTTAAGACAACGTTTAAACAGTTTTGTAAGTATGGGTGCTAGTTCTGGTTGAAGTTTTTGAGTACTATAATTGGAATATCGTCAGGGCCGGTTGCTTTACTGGAATCAAGGTTTTTGATTAGCTTGGCAACATCACATACAGATATATGTATATCACATAGTGTGTTTTCTGATACAGGAGGAAATATTGGGGGTTGGCGGTCTTGGTCGCAAAGGGTAGAATTGGCTGCAAAGTTCTTGGCAAAGAGTTTGGCTTTGTCTGATGCTGACGAGATTACCTCAGGTCCATTGATGATAGTTCGGATGGAGCACACGCTTCTGTTCAAGATTCTGTTTGCAATTTGCCAAAACTGGTGGGAACAAAGCTGCTGCTCAGCTACTTTGGACTTGACTGACTGAGCATACAACTCTCTTGCGTTCTTTATTACCTTCTTACAATGGTCGCTGGCAGTCCTGAAAGCGGCTTTAGTTTCCATATATCTATTACGTTGGAAGCAGTGGAAAAAGTGATTTCTGTGCGCAATAGCAGCAGCACATTCTGGAGAAAACCATGGCTGGCTGTTAGGTTTTTGCTGGAACTTTTTTGAGGGTAAGAAATTGTCTATACCTATAATTAACCATTCTGTCAGGTCTGATACTATTGACGACACATCCTTTTTAAACATGGAACGCAGAGGAAGATCCGATATAAATGTACGGAAACTATCCCAGTCAGCCTTAGTGTATCGATATACTGTACAATGGAGAGGTACGTCTGAGGACTTATTACATTTCATTTTTATCTTAATTGATACAACTGAGTGGTCGGAAGATCCAAGAGGAGACAGAACGGAAACTGAACATAGTTCAGGGCAAGTTGTGAGAAAAGGTCTAGGAGACTTGCATACTGGCCGTCATTGTCGGGCACATGGGTGGGTTTGTGAACAATCTGAGTGAGGTCATAAGCAATGGAGAAATCATGACAGAATCTCCCCTCATCATCGGTATTGTTTGAGTGGGTCAACCATTCCACATTGTGAACATTGAAGTCTCCACATACGTGAATGTTAGCTGAAGGATATGCTGATAGAACTTGGTCAATTTTCTCAGATATGCTTTTAAAGATAGTAACTCCGCTGTTATGGGGCGATAGAGAGTAAATATAAATGCCGTAGTGTGAGCTAGTGCTACTCGGAAGCACATATAGGGCAAGTTAGGATCTTCTCTGGAGATGTCCCTACCACATGGAAAGCCATCTTTTATATAGGCACACATTCCATGCCCATGGCGATCTTGGGGGTCAGTTTTGGGAGTTAGGTTAGAGTATCCTTTAATTACGAACTCATTTAGGGAAATAGTCTGTCCAATTCCAGTTTCACTTAGAAATAAAAGGTCTGGTTTAGTCTCCTGTAATTGGGCTTCAACCTCTGGAAGGGTAGAACGTAGACCCCTGATGTTGGAGAAGGAGGCATGGTAGTGGGGGTCTACGTTGGAAGTTTCAGATCCGGGTTTAATCGTGTATTTTTTATTGAAACTTGTCATGAGGGAATTTTGGAGTTTGTGGACTAAGTCGTCAGATTTGCTTAGAGCAGGACAGAGAGGGGAAACAAAGAGAGAAAAGTAACGAAGAATTTTTTTGTAGCACATGATAAGATAAAGCCGTAACAATTACCCACTAGTATGGCATCGACAGGCCCCACCAGAGACTCTTGCATGGCGCAGAATCTATTCACCAAACGGCAATACAGCAGCCCCAGTACTTTGCATCTGCTGATAGGACAGCCTCCTTAGTGGTTAATCCAAGGTTCGGGTTCCTGACTATCAGGCGGATAACGTCAGCCCAGATAAAACGTTTACCTCCAGCACCCTTACTAGTGACATGGCTACAAGGATAGACATAGAACATAAAATTTCCGCCATCTTTGCCGACTGTTCACGCAAAATACTGCCAAGATGTGACAGCAATACTCCATACATGGGCGAATGGTGGCCTTATAGGGGTACAGGATACTGTCGGGTGTTAGTAGTTGTCTAGTACGGTAGAGAGAGCCCACCTTTCTTGCAGCGGCCCTGGCAATGCCTTCGATGTAATTGTTCCAACTCATGTTTCCTGTGAACGTTAGGCCAAGTAGTTTGAAAGATGTGCTCTCAGATAAAGAGTCGTTGGCCATTGCTATAGGTGGTAGAGAGGGTTTCTTGTAATTATTGTGGAGTTTGAGGCAAACCGACTGGCAAGCATGTTAGCCTTGTCGGTTGCTGAGGAGACAACCTAGGTATGAATACACAAGTTAGAATTAATAAATTTACTAATTATTAAATAGAACTTTTTGGTAGAAGATTCATAAATTAATGTAAATTATTAGTACGAATAGTTGAGTTTAATACCTTTGTTTGCTAAAATTCAAAATGGCGTAATGGAAAAATAAAAAAAATGTATATGCAGCTTCTCTTCCAATTTTCGGATTGTAATCATGTCAAATCACATTTCATTTCCTTTTGACGGATTGATTGTTGCTATTTCTTCTGATGAATTAAGGGCATAATAGATTCACTGATTGATATAATAATTAAGTGATTGATTTTGCGCTACGAAACAGATACTGTCAAGAATTGTATAAGTCAACTGAATTAAAGGAATAAATTATAAGATGGCCAACATCATGAATTTTGGAATATAATTTTTTGTTATTTATTCTCTATATTGCTCTATAATTACATTGAGCTTCTTAAATAAGGATTGGTATAGATTATAAGAAAATATATTTCTACAGAACTATATATATATATATTTTCTTCTTTCTTCTCCCTATGTTTCTATTCATTTTTTCTTTTTTTTTCTCTCTCTCTCTCTCTCTGTCTCTCACCCTTTCCGCCAACCTCCCCTCTCCTCTCTTCACCTTCTTTCCTCTCTTATTCACCATATTACTCTCCCACTCTCTCCTTCTTTCACTATTATACCTTTCATACCTCTATCACGGTTACATCATTCTCGCTTTCACATCACTCCCGCCCTTCTCTCACATCTATTCATTATCCTGCTCTATTCACTTCATTTCTTTTTGATTTAAACAAACTTTTGATTTAAAAAAAAGGATTATTATTTATTAGAAACTTTTATTTTCCAAAGTGTTTTTTAATTAAAAATGGGCACAATAAAAACGTGCTTGTAAATAAAAATATTTTTAATTACAAAACACACATATATATATATATATATATATATATATATATATATATATATATATATATATATATATATATACACGTTAGCAAAAAATTTGATACACTTTATTGCACTAAAAGCTATATTGACCAAAGAACAATCAAACAAGGAAACTTAAACGAGACTAACAACACAGAACACGGCATTTACTTTAATAAATGCTTCAGATGGAACA